>NC_091331.1:12625209-12730209 GCF_038502225.1 Cherax quadricarinatus | reverse complement strand
CATGTCAGGTAATGGGAACAAGCCCATTATCTGTCTCAGTGCTGGTGGAAATGATATTGGGAAGGGTAGGAGGGAAGAGCTGCTAGATAAGTACATGTCAGCTATAGATTTCATTAAGTCTAAGGGAGGGATTCCAATCATATGTAGCATCTTGCCTAGAAGGGGAGTAGGAAATGAATGGTTGTCTAGGGCAATTGGTGTAAATTGCTGGCTAGACAGATACTGCAAGGAACTTGCAATCCCATTCATTGACAACTGGAACAACTTTTATGGCAAACATGATATGTATGCAAGGGATGGGGTACATCTCTCTGGGGCTGGGGTGGTAGCACTTGCAGACTCGATTGAGAAGGCCATTGGTGAAATGCCTATGATTTTAAACTGATGGAAGATAGAGGTATGGGTGTGTGTGGGAAACAAGCAGGTTGCAACACTTGGGTTGGAAACAGTAAATGTATAAAAGGCATTCAGCATGAAGTTATAAATAAAGACAATAGATCAGGTCAGCAAACAAAGGGGGACAGCAGAGGGCAGCAAGGGACTAGCTCCCTTAAGGTTTACTATACTAATAGCAGGAGTGTAAGAAATAAGATAGATGAGCTAAGATTAATTGCAAGTGCAGGAAACATAGATATTATTGCTATAACAGAGACCTGGCTCAATCTGAAAGATAGAGAGATGCCCTCTGAATGTCACATACAAGGCTATAAATTATTCCACACTGACAGGGTTAACAGGAAAGGTGGTGGAGTAGCGATGTATGTCAGAGACAATTTAAATTGTTGTGTTAGACAAGATATTAAATTAGAAGCGTCAGCCACTGAATCTGTCTGGTTACAGCTTCTCGAGGGCCGATAAAAACTAATTTTGGGTGTGATTTACAGGGCCCCAAATCTTGATAGGGAGTGCAGTAAACTTCTATGGGACGAAATTCGTAAGGCATCTACATACGAAAATGTTGTGCTAATGGGAGATTTCAACTATAGACAGATTGACTGGAGCAATTTGACAGGAAATTTAGAGTCAGGTGACTTTCTTGATACGATCCAGGATTGTTTTTTAAAACAGTTTGTGACAGAGCCAACTAGGGGAAATAACCTCCTTGACTTGGTTCTTGCCAGTAGGGAAACACTAATTAATAATCTTGAGGTTAATGATGAGCTTGGGGAAAGTGATCACAAATCACTCAGTTTTAATATATCATGGAATTCCCCTAATAATGGCAATCAAGTCTCCGTCCCTGACTTTCGCTTGGCTGATTTCATAGGACTGAAAAATTACTTAGGTGGGCTGAACTGGAATGACCTGACTAAGGGTCAGGTAGGTGGTGATGGTTGCCGATATGATGCTTTCCAGGGCATAGTTCTAGCTGCTCAGTCAAATTATGTTCCAAATGGGGAAATCAGATCAAACAAAAATGATCCCAAATGGATGAACAATAGATTAAAATATCTGATTGGTCAAAAGAGAGGCATATATAGGCAAATCAAAAGAGGAGAGGGGCAATTAAGAAATCGATATATTGAGTTAAAGAGAGAAATAAAAAAGGGAATTAGAAAAGCAAAAAGAGATTATGAGATTAAAGTTGCAAGAGAATCGAAGACTAACTCAAAAGGATTCTTTCAGGTATACAGAAGTAAGATCAGGGACAAGATAGGCCCACTCAAAAGTTCCTCGGGTCAGCTCACTGACAGTGATAAGGAAATGTGTAGAATTTTTAACACATACTTCCTCTCAGTTTTTACACAGGAGGATACCAGCGATATTCCAGTAATGATAAATTATGTAGAACAGGACGATAATAAACTGTGCATGATTAGGGTCACAAGTGACATGGTCCATAGGCAAATAGATAAATTAAAACCTAACAAATCCCCAGGCCCTGATGAACTGTATGCAAGGGTTCTAAAGGAATGTAAAGAGGAGCTTAGCAAAACTTTGGCTAATCTTTTCAACATATCACTACAAACTGGCATGGTGCCAGATAAGTGGAAAATGGCAAATGTAATACCTATTTTCAAAGCAGGTGACAGGTCCTTAGCTTCAAACTATAGACCAATAAGCCTAACCTCCATAGTGGGAAAATTTATGGAATCAATAATTGCCGAGGCAGTTCGTAGCCACCTAGAAAAGCATAAATTAATCAACGAATCTCAGCATGGTTTTACAAAGGGGCGTTCCTGCCTTACGAATTTATTAACTTTTTTCACTAAGGTATTTGAGGAGGTTGATCATGGTAATGAATATGATATTGTGTATATGGACTTCAGTAAGGCTTTTGACAGGGTCCCACATCAGAGACTATTGAGGAAAATTAAAGCACATGGAATAGGAGGAGAAATTTTTTCCTGGATAGAGGCATGGTTGACAAATAGGCAGCAGAGAGTTTGCATAAATGGGGAGAAATCAGAGTGGGGAAGCGTCACGAGCGGTGTTCCACAGGGGTCAGTGTTGGGCCCCCTGCTGTTCACAATCTACATAAACGACATAGATGAGGGCATAAAGAGCGACATCGGCAAGTTTGCCGATGACACCAAAATAGGCCGTCGAATTCATTCTGACGAGGACATTCGAGCACTCCAGGAAGATTTGAATAGACTGATGCAGTGGTCGGAGAAGTGGCAGATGCAGTTTAATATAGACAAATGCAAAGTTCTAAATGTTGGACAGGACAATAACCATGCCACATATAAACTAAATAATGCAGATCTTAATATTACGGATTGCGAAAAAGATTTAGGAGTTCTGGTTAGCAGTAATCTGAAACCAAGACAACAGTGCATAAGTGTTCGCAATAAAGCTAATAGAATCCTTGGCTTCATATCAAGAAGCATAAATAATAGGAGTCCTCAGGTTGTTCTTCAGCTCTATACATCCTTGGTTAGGCCTCATTTAGATTATGCTGCACAGTTTTGGTCACCGTATTACAGAATGGATATAAATTCTCTGGAAAATGTACAAAGGAGGATGACAAAGTTGATCCCATGTATCAGAAACCTTCCCTATGAGGATAGACTAAGGGCCCTGAAACTGCACTCTCTAGAAAGACGTAGAATTAGGGGGGATATGATTGAAGTGTATAAATGGAAGACAGGAATAAATAAAGGGGATGTAAATAGTGTGCTGAAAATATCTAGCCTAGACAGGACTCGCAGCAATGGTTTTAAGTTGGAAAAAATCAGATTCAGGAAGGATATAGGAAAGTACTGGTTTGGTAATAGAGTTGTGGATGAGTGGAACAAACTCCCAAGTACCGTTATAGAGGCCAGAACGTTGTGTAGCTTTAAAAATAGGTTGGATAAATACATGAGTAGATGTGGGTGGGTGTGAGTTAGACCTGATAGCTTGTGCTACCAGGTCGGTTGCCGTGTTCCTCCCTTAAGTCAATGTGACCTGACCTTACTAGGTTGGGTGCATTGGCTTAAGCCGGTAGGAGACTTGGACCTGCCTCGCATGGGCCAGTAGGCCTTCTGCAGTGTTCCTTCGTTCTTATGTTCTTATGTTCTTAACCCCGCTGGTCACAGGTGCCCACTCTGACACCTCGCCACGTACCATTACTCGCTGCTGTCTTCCTGACAAGTATTCCCTGATCCATTGCAGTGCCTTCCCTGTTATCCCTGCTTAGTCCTCCAGTTTTTGCACTAATCTCTAGTGTGGTACTGAGTCAAACGCCTTCTTGCAGTCCAAGAGAATGCAATCCACCCACCCCTCTCTAGTCTTACTGCTGTCACCATGTCATAGAACTCCAGTAGGTTTGTGACACAGGATTTCCCGTGTCTGAAACCATGTTGGCTGCTGGTGATGAGATCATTCCTTTCTAGATGTTCCACCACTCTTCTGACAATCTTTTCCATGACTTTGCATGCTATATATGTCAGTGACACTGGTCTGTAGTTTAGTGCTTCATGTCTGTCTCCTTTTTTAAAGATTGGGACTATATTTGCTGTCTTCCATACCTCAGGCAATCTCCCTGTTCTGATAGATGTATTGAATATTGTTGTTAGGGGTACACATAGCGCCTCTGCTCCCTCTCTCAGGACCCATGGAGAGATGTTATCCGGCCCCATTGCCTTTGAGGTATCTAGCTCACTCAGAAGCCTCTTCACTTCTTCGTCGGTTGTGTGTACTGTGTCCAGCACATGGTGGTGTACCCCACCTCTCCGTCTTTCTGGAGCCCCTTTTGTCTCCTCTGTGAACACTTCTTTGAATCTCTTGTTGAGTTCCTCACATACTTCACTGTCATTTCTTGTTGTCTCTCCTCCTTCCTTCCTTAGCCTGATTACCTGGTCCTTGACGGTTGTTTTCTTCCTGATGTGGCTGTATAACAGCTTCCGGTCAGATTTGGCTTTTGCTGCTATGTCATTTTCATATTGACGTTGGGCCTCCCTTCTTATCTGTGCATATTCGTTTGTGGCTCTATGACTGCTCTCCTTATTCTCCTGGGTCCTTTGCCTTATATATTTCTTCCATTCCCTAGCACACTTGGTTTTTGCCTCCTTGCATCTTTGGGTGAACCATGGGCTCATCCTGACTTTTTCATTATTCCTGTTTCCCTTGGGTACAAACCTCTCCTCAGCCTCCTTGCACATTGTTGCTACATTTCCATCATCTCATTAACTGGCTTCCCTGCCAGTTCTCTGTCCCACTGAACCTCATTCAGGAAGTTCCTCATTCCTGTGTAGTCCCCTTTCCTGTAGTTTGGTTTCATTTGTCCTGGCCTTCCTGCTTCCCCCTCCACTTGTAGCTCTACTGTGTATTCGAAGCTCAAAACCACATGATTGCTGGCCCCAAGGGGTCTTTCATATGTGATGTCCTCAATACCTGCACTACTCAAGGTGAATACTAAGTCCAGTCTTGCTGGTTCATCCTCTCCTCTCTCTCTTGTATTGTCCCTTACGTGTTGGTACATGAAGTTTTCCAGTACCACCTCCATCATCTTAGCCCTCCATGTATCTTGGCCAGGGCCGGATTAAGAAGTCTCCGGGCCCTAGGCTATTCAGATTGGCGGGGCCCCTTTGAGTTACGGGTAAGCGAAGCGACCCCTTCCAGCTTGGGGGTGGGGGGGGTCGGTGTGAGCCTGTTTAAGGTCTAATTAAATACATTCTGGCTATTTAGATTAAATTTAATGGGGAAAGTACATCAAGACAACCAAAACCATTTACCAACAGCCATTATAACTATCTTGTTAAATCATGCATTTTAAAGAGAATAAACTCAAGACAGCATAGTATTACTAGATTAGGCTATTAAAGTAGTGACATCATGTACCTATTATATTCAGCATAACCACTACAGCACTATTATTCCCTTTATAAATCACTGACCATTATTGTTATCATTGCATCATGCATAAGACTATCAAATCATATAAACTACAGAAAATTGGAGAGGAATCTCCCATACTCACCCATTAGCGGGAAAACACAGCTGTTCTGATGTAAACAAAGGCGTGTTGAATGTTGCCACCTATGGTTGGGTTTATTTATTTTTATTTTATTTTATTTCATTATTTATTTTTGTTTTGATTAATTTTTAAAAATCTATTTTACTCTCCAAACACTTGAACTTTTTAGGTAGGGACCCCTTTGCACTTGCACCATATGCGCAGTCTTGGATGAGCCCCTGAACCCCTTGGACCGCGGGGTCTCCAAATGCGCGGGGCCCTAGGCAAATGCCTAGTTTGCCTATGCGGTAATCTGGCCCTGATCTTGGCCCCCATGTGGCTCCAAGTTCTCCCATTCGATCTCCTTGTGGTTAAAGTCGCCCATGATCAGGATCTTTGCCCTGCATGCATGAGCTCTTCTGGCCACTGCAGCCAGTGTGTCAACCATCGCTCTATTGCTCTCGCCATACTCTTGCCTTGGCCTCCTGCTGTTCTGTGGTGGGTTATACATCACTGCAATTATCACCTTGGGACCTCCAGAGTGAAGCATTCCCGCTATGCAATCACTTTCTTCTCCGCTGTCTCGTCTCTCCAGCTCATAAAAATTCCATCGGTGTTTGATCAGCAATGCCACTCCTACACCCCCTTCCCTGTTCCTTCTGTCTTTCCTCAGGATCTGGTATCCCATTGGAAAGATGGCATCTGTTATCATACCTGTAAGCTTGGTTTCTGTGATCGCTTTGATGTCTGGTGATGCCTCTTTGACTCTTTCGTGCCACTCCTCCCACTTGTTTGTTATTCCATCAGCGTTTGTGTACCATACCTTCAGTTTCCTTTCCAACACTGTGGTTTGGGGGGCCTGTGGGGGTGGGAGACCTGGTAGCATACTGTGGGATTCTATGGTTGGGGGTTGGGTGGAAGCTGTGGGTATGGATTGTATTGTGTGTTGGGATGGTGTGATAGGTTGTGGGGTTCTGAGGATAGTTGTGTGTGTGCTTGCCCTTGATGCTCTGTTCTGCTCTGACCTCTGCTGGTTCCATCCTTGTCTCCTTTCCTAGCTCCTTTCGCTTTTTTGTCCTCTCCCTCAGCTGCTGTCTCTCTGTGTTCCTTCTCTGTCTAGGAACACCTTCTTGTACTCTTCCGAGCTTTTCAACCGTGGTTTCTCTTGGAGGATCCTGTTCTGCACTGTTTCTGTCCTGAGAATCAGCTTGATCGGTCGGTTTCTCCCCTTCAAGTACCCCCCTATTCTCTGAAAATTTACAATCTCGTCCATGTCTTCTCCCCCTATTTCCGTGATGATTTTCTAAATCTCCTTTCTTTCTTCCTGCCGTCTTTCAGTGTGTGTCCTTTCCTCTCTCTCCTGAAGCCCATGGATAAACACTGATTTTGCCTTTCCTCCTCCTGTTGCCTCTCCCTCAGTGACTCTGGTTCCTGTTTGTATGTGGTCATTTTCTCCCTTGATTTTTCCAGTGGCTCTTGGTAGCATGGTTGTGCCTCAGCATTCGACCTATCTCCCTCTCCATCTGCACCCATCTGCTCTTCCCTTCCACTCCCTGGCCCTTCTTTGCAGGCTGATATGACCTTAGCATAATTCATATCTCCTTCCTTCATGTTCAGCCTCTCAGCTTCGCATGGTGTGTCTTCTCTGGTCACTGCCCCTGAGACTTGCTTCAGCCTGTTTACCTCAAATTCTAGAACCTTTACCTTGGCTACTGCAGTTTCGACTTGTGCCTCCCAATTGTTCGTCTCCTTCTCCAACCTCTTTTCCCATTTCACAGAGAGCTCTTTCTCCATTTTTTTCAGAAAGCTCTCCTGATTTTCTCTCCCATTCTTGTTCTATCCTTTTCCACTGCTCCTCCATCCATTCCTCCCTACCAATACCATTGTCATCTGATCCCTGATTCCTGCGAGTCCCAACCATATTTTTTTTTTATTTTTATTTTTTTAGTGAAAGAGAGAGAGAGAGAAAGAGAAAAAGAAAAAGGGGGGAGAGAGTGAGAGAAAGGGAGAAAGAGAGAGAAGGGGAGGGTAGAAGGAGAGAGGGGGAAAGAAGGGAAAAGGGGGGAGAGAGAAAGTGAGAGAGAGGGGGGAGTGACAAGGGAAGAGAGAGAGAGAAAAAAAAAGAAGAGAGGAAGAGAGAGAGAAAGAGAGGAAGAGAGAGAGAGGGAGAGAGAGAGAGGAAGAGGAAGAGAGAGAGGAAGAGATCCTAGGGATCCTTAACCTTGTCAAACCCTGTGTAAAAAAAAAGGAAGAGAGAGAGGAAGAGAAAGAGAGGAAGAGAGAGGAGGAGAGGGAGAGAGACGGGGAGGAAAAGGAAGGGTTAGAGGGTTACTTCACAGGAAGGTGTGAAATCCTGTACATATATATGTGTGTGTGTGTGTGTGTGTGTGTGTGTGTGTGTGTGTGTGTGTGTGTGTGTGTGTGTGTGTGGGTGTGTGTGGGTGTGTGGGTGTGTATGTGTGTGTGTGTGTGTGTGGGTGTGTGTGTGTGTGTGTGTGTGTGTGGGTAGGTGTGTGTGTGTGTGTGTGTGTGTGTGTGGGTGTGTGTGTGTGTGCGCCTGCTTTTGTGTGTGTGTGTCTGCTCATATGTTCATGACTCTTTGTGTGTGTGTATGCCTTCTTTGTGGGTGTTTGTACAGGTTTGCAAAGGCACTTGGCTGTTTGTGTGTGTTTGTGTTTGTGTGTGTGTGTGTGTGTACTCACCTACTCACCTAGTTGAGGTTGCGGGGGTCGAGTCCGAGCTCCTGGCCCCGAGTGTGTGTGTGTGTGTGTGTGTGTGTGTGTGTTTGTAATTAGAGAACCAGCTTGTGTGTACTCGTGTCAGATGCTGCTGACTCTGAATAATAATAATACTTATTTCTACAAGTATACATGATACAACTTATACAGACCATAACTAACATCAGTGACATACTATATAGGAAGCCCCTTGTTATGCAGAGCATTTCAGGAAAATTAGGTTAATTTTATCCCCAGGATACGACCCTTACCAGTCGACTAATACCCAGGTACCTATTTACAGCTAGTTGAACAGGGACACCAAGTGTCTTAAGGAAACATGCCCCAAATATTTCCACCCGTACCAGGGATCGAACCACGGACCTCGGTGTGTGAGGTGACTGCGCTACCAACCGAGCTACGTGACCTTAAACAGTCCTTCAAACCCTCCGAGTTATTTTCTCGCACCTACTTCCCTCCATATTTATTTCACTGAGTTATTTCATGAGCCACAATAACAGAGTATGAGTTAGACATTTCAATAAATAAATATCGACCAACACTGGAGTGGATGGTATAATTTAGAGATCCTCAGAACTTGAAGGTGAGTCCCTGGGTAACCCTCTGTTAGCACTGTACAGTTACACTGAGGGTGTTATCAGTAATTCCCTGACCAGTAGTCACTGTTGTACTCACATACTAGGTGAGTATAACGCTTACCGTTAAGCCTGAACAACCGAATGCATTGACGCACATCTCATTGACGCATATCTTATTGGCTAGTTGCTTTCTTAAATATTTTTAAAGTATGTTGCTATATAAATTACAGAATTAGACATCAATTCTCTCACCTCTCTCTCTCTCTCTCTCTCTCTCTCTCTCTCTCTCTCTCTCTCTCTCTCTCTCTCTCTCTCTCTCTCTCTCTCTCTCTCTCTCTCTCTCTCTCTGGTTTTACGAAAAGGACAAAGTGTGCAGTACCCACACAACAAGAAACAAACTTATGAGGACGTATGGGTCGCACTTGTGACTATTAACAAGCCACACTGAGGGTATGCGGAGGGAAGGGAGCAGAAAGTGTTCAAAATTGTATTATTCTCTTCCTCTCTGAGCACTCTTCTAGTTTTACAATTTCTTGATCTTAAATCTACATTTGATATCGAAAGCGGCATGTAGAGAGAGACTGTTGAATTCACAAAAAAAAAAAAGTTTATGAAATTTAACTCTGAGAAGAAGGCGGATTTGAGAGAGGGAAGTCATAGTATGATAATGAGAGAGAGAGAGAGAGAGAGAGAGAGAGAGAGAGAGAGAGAGAGAGAGAGAGAGAGAGAGAGAGAGAGAGAGAATTAAGAGTAAAAAGAGGGAGTAGAGAACTGGAGAGGTTGAGGCCAAGTAGGTGAGAGAGGGAGAGAGAAAGGGAAGGAAGGAGGAAGGGAGGTAGAGAAATAGGTGAGGAAGGAAGGAAGGAAGGAAGGAAGGAAGGAAGGTATGTAGGAAGTAAAGAAGTATTCCTTCCCTTGGCTCTAACACGATTACCGGCCATTGCCCCCAAGGCACTGTAAGGAACACCCCTACGAATTTAACGCTTCCCTATGAATACTCAGACGCTTATCCAAGGTAAGATATTGCTGAGCTGTTACTACTCCCCTTAACGACTGTGATAACCAACAGCCTGGATGATTACGTCCAGCCTTTGTCACTAATGACTCTGAATGGCCCACACGGGTTTAATGCTTTATAAAATACAAAGAAAGATGAAGCTAAAATTACACGAAGACGGTTAATAATTTACTACAATTAAAGCATTGTTTATCTTTCCTATTAACATCGTTAATCTTTCCTATTAACATCGTTAATCTTTCCTATTAACACTGTTATTCCATATTAACATTCCTGATCTTCGTATTAACTTTGTTAATCTTTATATTAAGGAAGGTTTTATTGCAGTAAAGACTAAAAAATAATGTTTCAAAGCTTATGCGTCTTTGTAATCCAAATTTCGACAGAAATCAAGTCGATAAATAATCAAATAAGACACATGTGCAAGAAAAAATAATACTGGAGACGGTGGAAGACACACGTAGTAGTAGTTTGAGGTGATCAGTCCCTCAGTTTAAAGTCTTGATGACTTTCAAGACTGCTGAGCTTAATATCACGGAACGTCTCCACGATAAAGATACCCAGGTATTCTACTTATGTTTTGTTCATCAACTTGTCAGCTTTATATACCAGTAATAAGGACGGTAAGTAGTGACTGGAACTCTAAAGCATGAGGTAAAATATAAATTGTTTTGTGTGACAGTGAAATCAATAATAATAATAACGAGGATAAGATAAATGGTATGAAACACAGACGTGATGGAAAAGCAGACACAAATGCAGTATAATGCGATTCTTTATTTACTCCGTTCCTTCTACGTTGGGCTTTATAAAGTCACAAACAGTTTGATTTGATACGGCCCTCTGTGTAGGTGAAACGTAGTCAATAAAGGATCGCATTATACTGCATTTGTGTCTGCTTTTCCACTGGGGAGGATAAGAATCATACGTGAAGGTATGAACCCATGACGATCACTAAAGACAAGGAACAGTGGAGCCTCAAACCTCCGTTACGAGACAAGTCGTCTAGATGCACTTGCGTTACCATCCAATGTATACATATTTTAGTGGGAGACTTCAATAATCCCAATGTAAAGTGGGACCATATATTAGGAGATGAAGATGAAAATGGGCTCATTAGCGTGATGGAGAGTTTCCTCTTATCCCAGCTCACTGCGGCTCCAACAGGAGAGAAAAATACTTAGCGGCATGGACAGCAGCCTCGTACATTGATGCGAGGTGAGTGAAAAACTGAAGTAACAGCGACCGTAACATTATTTAAATTTACAACGAAGACGCATTTCAACTTCGGAAACAGTGTTATGATTTCCCCAGCTGCGGAACAGTGGCCTTTGTTATGAAGTGAAACATCGACAATGTCGACTGGATCGAGTTTTTTGATGCAAACAACATCGAGTAAAGATTTAAGAACAGCCATCATCAACCTAGAAGCAAAAACAAATAAAATTTAAAAAGTCTACATACAAAGCTGTGTAACCACAAACTGTTTAACAGACTACCTGAAGACAAATTAAGCAAAAAATGGCGACCCAGTATTCCAGTAGGTAGAAAGGACACTTGTGTATAACGAATGTTGGACGTTCAGGTCTGATATTCTCGCGAGGGCGGTCGTTGTGACGCTCTAGAAATGACCAACTTTAATTTAACCTTACGAGCCTACAGGTACAGGCTCATAAGGGTTACAGTACTATGCAATATGTATAGGGCATTTCACTGAATTCTCCGAGGGAAAGGGACTCCATATATTGCATTTATTTAATATTTCATGCATTTATGAAGCTTTATTCGATTATATTTCACCCAACCATGTACCTGCTTGATACTACCTTCTGGGCTTTTTGGTGGTTAAAATCTCTCCATATGAACAATCAAAGCATTAGACTCTTGCCCAGTTTATTTATAATGAACAGATTCTTTGAGGATTATAAGCTATGTTGAGGTCACTCTTAAATTTTACTTGGCATGTGACCTGAATAAAACTTTCCATCATTCCTACAAGCAATGAGTGTGGGAATCTCAGCTTTATAAGTTGTCTGTCCTATTATATTTTTATCTTAATGTGAGAAATCCCTAGAGCGCTTGGGACATTACTATCTTTAATTGTGGTTATTTTACCAATAAGATATTGCCTGTTACCTATAATCTTCTTGCTCATATATATATATATATATATATATATATATATATATATATATATATATATATATATATATATATATATTCAACAGCCGCGGGGAGAGGGGGAGTGAAATTGCTCAGGGCCTTTCGCGCTGCAATGGCAAGCGAGTAGTCAGGAGCAATGCTATGAATGGAATGGAATGTGAAATCTCAGTGGGAGTCCAGAAAGACGCGTGCGGCATGCATTCTACTCCAGAAAGGTCAGCTCCAGGCGGTACTATACTGTCCTGTGCTCGCAGAGCACAGGACAATATAGTTGTCAAGGAATATATTTTAAGAAAAAGGGAAATAAGAAACCTAGTCCACAAACCTCACGAAATCAGTATTATTCAAGCTTGTATACCACGTTACGTGACATTATACATGTATACTATTGGTCCCTCCATTTTGAATTAACCCAGTAATTAATGCTGTGGTGTTTGACAACCTGACAGGCGTATTATGCTCAAGAATTTTTTTTGTCTAATGCACGTGTTAATGCCACATCAAACCTCGACTGATGATTCAAAAAAAGTATCCTCAATCACACATCTTTAAGCCTGTTTCTGTGGGCTTACATGCGCTTGAACTACGCTACATGTAAAATTCCAAGTGAAGCTTCCTATCATAGCGAATTTATCAATTTGAAGAGAGAGGAATTACGTTAGTGTGAAGCCTCCGTTACACTGCTCGTGAGTCAAGCAGGTTAACCAAGTCACGACTGCCTTGAAGAATGTTACACAAGTCACTTGTGTGGTTTATAACAGTCCACCGGACTGTTATAAACCACGTACTCCGTTGTTACAATTTTTTAATGGTAAATCCTAGCCATGTCTCTGGTGGCAAGTTAAAAAAAAAAACTAATGGCCAAATATTCTTTCAATATTTACTAATATTTCTCACAATCGCGTTGGATCTGGGAAGTATGTTTATAAAAACTGCAACAGAAGAAACTCATGTCCCCTGAGGGTGCGTTCACTAGAAAAAAAAAAAAAAAAAAAAAGGGGGGGGGATAATCACTGCACATTAAATTCTCCGGGGCACAGACGATAGACAAAGACTTATTACAAGAAAAGCTGTTTCTGCTCTTGTTGTCACCTCCCTGGATGATAACTCGAGCAACTGTTGAGGTAGGCATAACTGGGCCTCTTCACTTCTGTTTTTTTTTTTTAATGTAAATGGCCTTGAAGCTAAATTATGGAAGCGAGCTTGATTCTTTGATTACTTATTCTGTGCTATAACTGAGGGCACTTGAGTCACATAATGACTTAGCATATTCCTTAGAGAAGCCATGTATAGATGCTCAAAAATCATAGAAAAAATAGAATTAATGAACAATTGTTATAGATTTGATCACATACTGAATTATTCCTTCATGACAAAGTTAATAAGTTATCCAAAGTACCTCTAGAGTAAAAGAAAAAATACAACTTTTGTACATCTGTGTTGAGCATTAGGAATAATAGGAGGAAAGTAAATAGCGAAAGCTAAAGTCCTACGAATGTAGTCAGAAGCCTCTGTACAGTAACATGAACATGGATAAGCATGTCTACGGAGAAATTTGCAATATCGATAGACTCGGTCAGATGACCAAAAGCTCCAAAGGCGGGTCATCATCTGACTAAGACCCGCGTCAGGAAACATTTGTCCTGTTTCCTGACGAACCTTACCTAACCTAACCTAACTGACTGATGTTATAGTAGCCAGGCTTAGGGTTGGTAACAAGTACTTCTCGCTGTTTGGCAGACGCACAAGTGATCATCAAACTAAATTCAAAGTATGTATGTGGTCAGCCTGATGGTCACTCTCGTGAACACTATGTGCGTCATTGTCCATTTATTGTGGAGTATAGAGGTAGTATAATAATTTATATATGTTAAGGCTTTGTTAATGAAAATAAGATAAACGTATGAAGCAAATATCCTAAATTTACTTGCAACAGTTAGATATAAGTCTTGATATACCCCTGGTAACCCTCTTGGTGCCTAGTTCCTAGATCTTTCTGAACATCTTAAAATTTTGGGGCCTAGTTCCTAAGCCTTTAGTGCATCCATATAATCTTGCACTTCCCTTCACAGGATGGATATGGAGTGCACAGTAATATAGCAGCTTCAGTGGCAAAATATAAAATTCTAAGATGGAAGGACAAGAAGAGAGGGAGGGAAGCAGAACACCAGAGTTATGTAAACTTTTTTGTTTTTTTCAAATACCTGCTGTCTTCCACCGAGACTGGGTGATGCTCCCCGCAAACACCACCATTCAGATAATCCTCCGGTTGCAACATTTCACACCTGTCTTTTAGAGCGCAGTCGCCGTAATTCCCACCTCCTGGAGTAGAGTATTTCTTCAATATAAAACTAACAAAACAGCTAAAATGACTTAAACGACTACACACAAACCGAGTCCACACAGGCGTCAAATGCTAATCAGTTGGAATATTTATATATTTAATGGGAAGAGTTAAACTTGTATGGTTCATACAGAACCGGGAGAATGGGCGATACTCAGGGTCAATTCAAGGTGCGCATACCCTTAATTCCATGGATCAAGAGCCCAACAAGACTCGCCCGTGCAGGGCAAATCTAATACAGGTAATGAACAATACACAAGTTAGAGGCCGTCCTAAGATCCTAAACTGACCTCTATAAACTTAGGTAATTACCATTACTAATTACACATATTACAGTAATCGAAACACGACTTCAATTATTTTCTGTAGCCAGGAAAAGCAAAATGATGAGACGCAGAAGTGACGTTCAGCTTCGAGCGCTCGGCACACCGCAGAAAAGCTTCGCCTTCGATCCACGGGCAAGACGAAACGTTGTGCAGGTCTGGTAACTATTGACCCTGCTCACCCAACAGAAAATAAGTACCTGGGTGTTAGGTCTACAGTTGCAGATCGCATCATGGGGATAAAACATAGTGCAGTTAACAATAATGATGATAAAACAAAGTGAATATTACTCTGCTCCTGTAACTATGCACAGGTTATCACACACACGTTATCAATAACACAGAGGTTATCAATAACACAGAAGTTATCAATAACACAGAGGTTATGAGTAACATAGGTTATCAATAACACAGAGGTTAACAGTAATACACAGGTAACAGGTTATCAATAAAACACACGTTATCACACAGGTTGTCAATAACACACACGTTATCACACACAGGTTATTAATAACACACTGGTTATCACACACCGGCCAGGGGCTATGAATCGACCCCCCTGCAACCGCAGATAGATGAGTAAAGGTTAACACACACACACACACACACACACACACACACACACACACACACACACACACACACACACACACACACACACACACACACACACACACAGGTAATCCCAGTTAATTACTCACAGTAGTACATACCACAGAGCACAGTGATGGAAGAATAGGTAAAAAAATAACCATGGAGTTGGAGAGAGGAAAGACAGTAAGGTCATATAATCTCGCCATGATCAAGCAACTCTGGAAGCTCTGCAATACCTGATTGAAGACGCCATTGAAACCTCCTTTCCCACTGACATAATTCGATTGATGAAGGTCCAGACCCACACTTGTATGTTTTCTGGCCCCGTGAGTGACAGGCGGTATTGTGTAAAATGAAGGTTCTGGGATTCCATTTAGCGGCGCTGTAATGAAATATTTCAGCAGGGAAAAATAATAAGTTTGGTATTAAAAAAATTAAGTTTTTCATAGAGAAATTTTTTTAGGTCGTGCCTTCCAACCGAGATATATATATATATATATATATATATATATATATATATATATATATATATATATATATATATATATATATATATATATATATATATATATATATATATATACTAACAACGAATAGTGGTCAGTCTATCTAGATTGAGGCCGACTAATGTGTAAATAAATGTAAATATTCACTGATTTATCGGACGTATGATAAATCAGTTACATATATTCCGCTAAACAACACTAGTGTTTTGCACTGAAATGTATTGAAATAATTCTTAGAGGACTTAACCCAAGAAAACTTTCTTACTAAGGATATTTGCTCTTGTTAGTATATGTATGCTGGGAAGGAAGAGGAATGGAAGGGGAAGACGGAAAAGGGAAAAAGAGAGAGGGAGAATAATGGAAGAGGTAATAGAATGGAGAGAGAGAGAGAGAGAGAGATGGACATGGAATGAAAATGAAAATAGAGAGGAAAAGGGGAGAAGCTGTAATTTCAGGGTGTTAGGAAAGAGTCTGACCCATACCTTCCTCCCCATGACCAGCAACTATGGGAATTATGATGGTTACATAACCATTCTCCAAAGACCCCCCCCCCTCCTCTCCTTCACCTTTAAAGAACCACATCGATAGCGGTGAAGGGCTCTTAATCCAAGGAATTACCTTTCACCTCTTCCTCAAATCAGATCTGACGATTTTCTTTTCCTCAGGAACTTTGACTAATAATATTAATAATAATAATATAAATTTTGATAAACACTAAAGAAAAATGGGATATTATTTGGTTCTGGCAATACCGTTGAACCAAAAATCACTTTCAAATTGGAAAAAAAAAAGGATGCAGAGATTAGCATGTTTTTTTCGTCACAAGTCTAGTGGTTGAGAGTTGGGGTTGAGATAGGCGAGAGTGTGAGTGTGAGTGTGTGAGTGTGTGAGTGTGTGATTGTGAGTGTGAGTGTGAGTGTGAGTGTGTGTGTACTCACCTAGTTGTACTCACCTAGTTGAGGTTGCGGGGGTCGAGTCCGAGCTCCTGGCCCCGCCTCTTCACTGATCGCTACTAGGTCACTCTCCCTGAGCCGTGAGCTTTATCATACCTCTGTGTGTGTGTGTGTGTGTGTGTGTGTGTGTGTGTGTGATATAACTGCTGGAAAAATCATAATTGATATAAAATTATGCAAAACGGGACTTCACAACGAGCATAAATTTTATTAATGTGCTTACAAATAAGTAAACACACACACACACACACACACACACACACACACACACACACACGCACACTCACACACACACACACACACACACACACACACACACACACACACACACACCAAAAAACTGGTATTTGCTGGCCATGATAGGTATCCTGGTTCATGTAGTGAGTGTAAACACAGAACAGGAGGAGGGGGGAGGGGGAGGCACGCCCCTTCAAGGTTACGTCAGTAACCCCTTAATACAGAGGTGAAGCGCATACTACAAGGTCAGTCAGAACGAGAGGAGGAGAGAGAAAGAGAAGGGGAAAGAAAAACAGAAAGGTGGGGAGAAAGGGATGAAGAATAGGAAGAAGTTGAGATTAAAGAGATAGAGATGAAGACAAGAATAGTGAGAAGGGAGGAATAAGGGTAAAGGGAGAGGGATGAGGGAGTAGAAATTGACGTAAGTTGATTAGTAGTAAAAGTTGGATTAAGCTGATAAAATTTTCTGAAGCTGAAATAATTAGTCGACGCAATAAATTAGTAAAGTGAATCATTTTTTTACTAGATTATTGAAGAGGATTTTGCTGACTATTTTTTTATTTTGCATTGTAAACCCAATAAAGTTACTGAAATAGTCAGTATTAATAAACTAAAGCTATATTATTTCGACTGACTGTAACTTATTGCTAGAAAAAAAAAATAGCGTTAAATTGACCAACGGATCAAGTTGACGATACTTACTGAAGTTATTAATTATGTATACCAAAGTTGAGGCCGACTTAGATAGCTTCTCACGCAAAATAAGTTTGACAAAATAAGTTTGACACAGGCTGAGTAAATGTCAGACTTAACGAGAGGGACTTAACGAAGATGACCAAGCGACCCCTTTCAAGAAGAATGCCTTGATACTGCTGATGGACCATTGATTCAAGGAATTATGGCTATCACCCCTCCTTCCCCTTCCTCGCACCAAACCTC
Source organism: Cherax quadricarinatus (assembly GCF_038502225.1). NCBI lineage: Eukaryota > Metazoa > Arthropoda > Malacostraca > Decapoda > Parastacidae > Cherax > Cherax quadricarinatus. Next base: position 12,712,433 of record NC_091331.1, on the reverse strand, counting down.
ATCCACACCATTTTTAATTAAACCCCATAAATATAATAATATATAAAAAAATGGAAGATCCTTAAGACTTGGTCAACAACCGCTGCTGTTGACCAAGAGAAGTATCAAACATTATGCAAATAAACTATATAAACTGTCCGCTTGGCATTTATTTTATTATAAAATTCGCCATAGAGACTCCAATCTGCTTATTTATTAATGTTTAAGGAAGAAAATGGGAAGGAAGATCATTTGTTAAAATAGTGAAGACTCAAAGTGGTGCGGAAGACACTTTTCTGTGATCAAATATTTATTTATATAAATAATTGCAGTCTTTCGCTCGGCTTAAATATATTTACAAATGCGACCTACGTCTTGGGAAAATTAAATACAAATGCAGTATAATGCAGTCCTTTACTGGCTACGTTTCTCCCACACAGTGGTCTTTATCAAGGCACAAACATAACTACCTGGGTAAACAGTACATGAGGATATATAGTGTGGAGAGTCATGTGGAGAATGTTGGGTACGTTGTATGTGAGACGCAACCTACATCTTGCAAGATCCCGAGAGCAAGAGAAAGAAGTAATGACAGTGGAGATGGTGGGATTTACTTAAGAGAAACCTACAGTAATGTTGTGGGTCTTGTAGTGTGATCCTCTCAGAGGTCAGCCAACACCTGCCATACTCTTGCTGGGTCTCCATCCCATCAAAAGAATCCCAGAGAGAATTTTATCGAGAGGCCGCATTACAGCTGCAAACCAAGAACTCAGACCTAGTGCCAATGTTAGAACAGGTGCATCTACACTTGTAATTTGCGTCAGTACCTGCACTCTTATAAGCAACTGCACTTGTACCTGTCCTGTACTTACACATGTATCTGCATTTGTACCTCTAAGTATAGGTCTGCAGTCCTGGAAGCGGCTCGAACAGAAAAAATAGCTGAAGGAACCTTAGAAATGTAAGCAGTGTGGGAGGGGCTCGTACGTTTGTGGGTAAAAATGCAGATGGAGTGGGCGTGGAAGGAAACACCGAGTTACATTAGACCTGGAGAACTGAGAATGGAGAAAAGGGAAAAAGAGAAAGAGACAGAAGAATGAGAGGGATTGAGAGACGGATAAGACACGAAACAGACCTACGACACAGCTGACAGATACAATAACGAGAGAGGGATTGTTAAGATGACACAGAAAAAAAAATTAAGCTATTTCAAAAGATAGGATGAGTTATGATTTCAGCTGCAGGAGATGAGAGAGAACATGAGTTTACAAATGTAGGAAAAGAAACTGGCGATAACGATGAGAGGAGCGAACCTATTCTCCCACACTCATTCACCCGATTACAGTAAACACCTGGTGAGCCTCTCAATGCGGCAGGTGTTTACAAGATACAGCAGACAGGATAACAGGGTAACAAAATAAAAACTGTCTTCAACTTTTGCTCAAGAAACTATAGCAGTACTACGTTTGGGAATGATTTAGGATTGTCCCTGGACATGGGTAGTTCACGTTAAAGCCCCTAAATGTAAAACAGTAGCCCACGAAATCGTAATGACATGATTGCAAACAAACCATGCCACGGGCGGGATTAAACCCGCTGTCAGAGAGTCTCAAAACTCCAGACCGTCGCTAGCTGGTCCAGTGGCTAACGCGACGGTCTGGAGTTTTGAGACTCTCTGACCGCGGGTTCAATCCCGCCCGTGGTATGGTTTAAAACAGTAGTCGTTGTACACCCTGAAAATGGTGTCCCTATTCTGCTGAGGAAACGATATTCCCAACATGGGGCGTACGTCCTAAAGGGGAACAATTTGAATGTTTTGGGGGACAATTTAGAAATGTTACAATAAATTTAATTTTGCTTTATTGTAATTTTTACCCAATATTATACATTTTCAAAGCTGAAATTTGTTTTTATATCACGGGAGAAGGCGGGGGCATCAGTTTTTTTGAGATGTCGAGGTAGAGCACGACTCAAAAAAAAAAAAAGGTTGGGAACCATTGCCATATACAAACTTAGCTCACGTTATATATCCAAGCCGTAACTCACCGTAAATAAATTAATCTAAATGGTTATAACTGATCATAATTTTAAAGGGGTGGACCGGTAAGCCAGCGGAAGGCCTCGGTCAAATGACCAAAAGCTCCAATGGTGGGTCATCATCTGACTAAGACCCGCGTCAGGAGACACTTGTGCTGTTTCCTGACGAACATTACCTAACCTAACTGTAAATAACGAATGTGTGATTTCCAGCTAGAGCGACTTCATCTCCCCGCTGTCAGATATTACTTTCCTGTCTGTGTAAGTTGGTTATTAGCAGATTATTTTTTTTATGTATATTTAAGTTTGAAATAGAAGCCAAAACCCGTACAAATAAATTTATTTAGCTCTGCTTCAAGCACAATATATTGAGAACGGATCTTGCTCTAGTTATTCTGAAGTTAGAAAATTTACTATAGTTGCCACCTTTATTCATCACCCAACTCTGCTCATTAAAGATTACTTAATGCTTTTTTTTAATTATCAAAGGCTTAGAACATATACTTTTCCTATTGTCTTTAGTGTCGGGAGAGCTCCTCTTGGTCCTACTGCATGAGAAGTTTGAGTGACTGTTTCTTAAATATGAAAGTAATGTATGAAATGTAACACTGTAAATCTATACTCAGACTTACCCCTGTTACTTTTTGGGGGCCTAGTTTCAAGGTCTGTCAGTCACCCCTATGTCCACAGGCTGGAAGTAGGGTGCACAACCTACCTATTTCGGCAGCAAAATCTAAAGTATTTCTCTTATGACAGGATCCTGAGTATCGTTTATCTTTACGACATCAAGTCATGTCAGAATAATGCGAGTCACTGATCAATGCAATTTGAATATTATAATGAAGCATGCCATTATATTTTTGTCATGGGGAGGCACGTAACCTATAGGGGTCATACGGCGTTTGGAAAACGAGTTTGTTCCAAGGAAGGAGTAGCTCGAATTCCTCATTTTTTGCTTCCCTTGAAGGGGTAGCATTGATGAATGAAGCATGATAGTGATAAGTGAGGTTGTGGTATCAGAAGGACGCATGACACTGAAGCGTAGGTTAAGATATCAGAACGAAGGTTAAGATATCAGAACGAAGATTAAGATATCAGAATGAAGCATAATATTGATAAGTGAGGTTGTAATATGTGAAGGAAGCATGACATAGATGTGTAGTGGAGATGCATCTTCCATTGGAGGAGATAATCCTTATTCTTTTTTCGCGGTGGAAGTTCCGGATATTGAACTCTGTTGGAAGTCCATGAAGACCACACCTATTATCATACTCTGTTGTACCCTGTTATAACCTGTTGTGACGAACCACACCATCCTTCAGCATGATATTATGCATTGCCGTGAGGAAGTGTGGTGGTGGAGTAGAGTTTGCAGTACTTGTTGCTGGTGAGTCGTACTGTGGGAGTCTATCAAGGGAAGCATTCATTCTTAGTGCCGAGTAACACGGTCTTTGGGCAGCACTTAGGGCGATTGATAGGTGTCCTGGGCGTAAGTTCGCAGCGGTAGTCACATGCCAAGTACCGTATATATTTCGGCTTCACACCGAGACCCTCAAGCAAATTGAAGGCTGTAATAGACGGTCCTCGTCTTTTGTTTTAGACACGTAGACAGAGGAAACCTGTACAGGCAGACAGAGAAGTCTATTTGAAGACAGGTAAAACAAGCCTTAACGAATCTGTTTACGAATCTGCGTTATCTACACGTGTTTTATTTACAACTTATTGGTTTACTGCCTGTTTTATCTTCTGCTTCCCTGCCTCCAAGTGTGAGCATTGGTGCCCGTGACCAGTGTTAATTAAACAAGCTTGTGGAAGTCAGGTTGAAATTTGCAGTGTGATACGATTATCAGTGCAATGAAAGCTATGTCACAGTAATCGCAATACCGTTGCAACAGTATTTGACAACTAGAACTCAAATTGGAGATGCACCTTTGTATCAGTTTGTCACTGGTCCAGGACGGGTCCAAACATTGTGTAATTTGGTCGCCATTTTGAGTTAATTGTAAATGTTAATATGCTCCTTTGGACTTTGTTGCCCAGATCAATAGGATTTTTTCATCCACACGAAACGTATGGATGTCAACGTTGATGTTGCAAGGAGCACGCCATGTTGCAAGAACTACACCATGTTGCAAGGACTACGCCATGCTGCAGGACTAGGCCATGTTACAGGGGCTACGACATGCTGCAAGGACCACGCCATCCTGCAAGGACTACGCCATGCTGCAAGGACCACGCCATGCTGCAAGGACCACGCCATGCTGCAAGGACCACGCCATGCTGCAAGGACCACACCACGCTGCAAGGACCACGCCATGCTGCAAAGACTACGCCATGTCCAGTGCTTCCACTTCCAGTCGCCTGGAACATCAGAGGGTCAAACACGTCAAGGACGGGTACTGTGTACTCTGATGCCGAGTTTGCAGGTTCGAATCCTACTGTGGACTAAGAGATAATGCATGTAAACAATACCGCCTGTTTAAGAATTGTTAAGCATTCATGTATATATATATATATATATATATATATATATATATATATATATATATATATATATATATATATATATATATATAATGTTGTACCTAATAAGCCGAACTTGCCGAATAAGCCGAACTACCTTAAAAAATAAACTTTCCAAAAAAAGTTATTTTACAAAATATTACATAATTTTTCATTGACAATTATATAAGGTTTTTATTTTAGGACCAAAACTTAGACAACCTCACTTAAACTAGTGTAATTTTTTTAGCTAACTTCTGCTATTTATAGCATAGGTTATTTTAAATTTAATTAATATTACGTAAAATAAATTATATTTGTTTCGTTATGCTCAGATCAATTTCCGCTGATTTATGGAAAAACAATTCTGCTGAATAGCCCAAACTCTGCGATTTGGCTTAAATGGCACGACATGCATATATATATATATATATATATATATATATATATATATATATATATATATATATATATATATATCGTATGAGGCGACTAAAATGCCGGGAGCAATGGGCTAGTAACCCCTTCTCCTGTATACAATTACTAAAAAAGAGAAGAAGAAAAACTTTATAAAACTGGGTTGCTTAAATGTGCGTGGATGTAGTGCGGATGACAAGAAACAGATGATTGCTGATGTTATGAATGAAAAGAAGTTGGATGTCCTGGCCCTAAGCGAAACAAAGCTGAAGGGGGTAGGAGAGTTTCAGTGGGGGGAAATAAATGGGATTAAATCTGGAGTATCTGAGAGAGTTAGAGCAAAGGAAGGGGTAGCAGTAATGTTAAATGATCAGTTATGGAAGGAGAAAAGAGAATATGAATGTGTAAATTCAAGAATTATGTGGATTAAAGTAAAGGTTGGATGCGAGAAGTGGGTCATAATAAGCGTGTATGCACCTGGAGAAGAGAGGAATGCAGAGGAGAGAGAGAGATTTTGGGAGATGTTAAGTGAATGTATAGGAGCCTTTGAACCAAGTGAGAGAGTAATTGTGGTAGGGGACTTGAATGCTAAAGTAGGAGAAACTTTTAGAGAGGGTGTGGTAGGTAAGTTTGGGGTGCCAGGTGTAAATGATAATGGGAGCCCTTTGATTGAACTTTGTATAGAAAGGGGTTTAGTTATAGGTAATACATATTTTAAGAAAAAGAGGATAAATAAGTATACACGATATGATGTAGGGCGAAATGACAGTAGTTTGTTGGATTATGTATTGGTAGATAAAAGACTGTTGAGTAGACTTCAGGATGTACATGTTTATAGAGGGGCCACAGATATATCAGATCACTTTCTAGTTGTAGCTACACTGAGAGTAAAAGGTAGATGGGATACAAGGAGAATAGAAGCATCAGGGAAGAGAGAGGTGAAGGTTTATAAACTAAAAGAGGAGGCAGTTAGGGTAAGATATAAACAGCTATTGGAGGATAGATGGGCTAATGAGAGCATAGGCAATGGGGTCGAAGAGGTATGGGGTAGGTTTAAAAATGTAGTGTTAGAGTGTTCAGCAGAAGTTTGTGGTTACAGGAAAGTGGGTGCAGGAGGGAAGAGGAGCGATTGGTGGAATGATGATGTAAAGAGAGTAGTAAGGGAGAAAAAGTTAGCATATGAGAAGTTTTTACAAAGTAGAAGTGATGCAAGGAGGGAAGAGTATATGGAGAAAAAGAGAGAAGTTAAGAGAGTGGTGAAGCAATGTAAAAAGAGAGCAAATGAGAGAGTGGGTGAGATGTTATCAACAAATTTTGTTGAAAATAAGAAAAAGTTTTGGAGTGAGATTAACAAGTTAAGAAAGCCTAGAGAACAAATGGATTTGTCAGTTAAAAATAGGAGAGGAGAGTTATTAAATGGAGAGGTAGAGGTATTGGGAAGATGGAAGGAATATTTTGAGGAATTGTTAAATGTTGATGAAGATAGGGAAGCTGTGATTTCGTGTATAGGGCAAGGAGGAATAACATCTTGTAGGAGTGAGGAAGAGCCAGTTGTGAGTGTGGGGGAAGTTCGTGAGGCAGTAGGTAAAATGAAAGGGGGTAAGGCAGCCGGGATTGATGGGATAAAGATAGAAATGTTAAAAGCAGGTGGGGATATAGTTTTGGAGTGGTTGGTGCAATTATTTAATAAATGTATGGAAGAGGGTAAGGTACCTAGGGATTGGCAGAGAGCATGCATAGTTCCTTTGTATAAAGGCAAAGGGGATAAAAGAGAGTGCAAAAATTATAGGGGGATAAGTCTGTTGAGTGTACCTGGTAAAGTGTATGGTAGAGTTATAATTGAAAGAATTAAGAGTAAGACGGAGAATAGGATAGCAGATGAACAAGGAGGCTTTAGGAAAGGTAGGGGGTGTGTGGACCAGGTGTTTACAGTGAAACATATAAGTGAACAGTATTTAGATAAGGCTAAAGAGGTCTTTGTGGCATTTATGGATTTGGAAAAGGCGTATGACAGGGTGGATAGGGGGGCAATGTGGCAGATGTTGCAAGTGTATGGTGTAGGAGGTAGGTTACTGAAAGCAGTGAAGAGTTTTTACGAGGATAGTGAGGCTCAAGTTAGAGTATGTAGGAAAGAGGGAAATTTTTTCCCAGTAAAAGTAGGCCTTAGACAAGGATGTGTGATGTCACCGTGGTTGTTTAATATATTTATAGATGGGGTTGTAAGAGAAGTAAATGCGAGGGTCTTGGCAAGAGGCGTGGAGTTAAAAGATAAAGAATCACACACAAAGTGGGAGTTGTCACAGCTGCTCTTTGCCGATGACACTGTGCTCTTGGGAGATTCTGAAGAGAAGTTGCAGAGATTGGTGGATGAATTTGGTAGGGTGTGCAAAAGAAGAAAATTAAAGGTGAATACAGGAAAGAGTAAGGTTATGAGGATAACAAAAAGATTAGGTGATGAAAGATTGAATATCAGATTGGAGGGAGAGAGTATGGAGGAGGTGAACGTATTCAGATATTTGGGAGTGGACGTGTCAGCGGATGGGTCTATGAAAGATGAGGTGAATCATAGAATTGATGAGGGAAAAAGAGTGAGTGGTGCACTTAGGAGTCTGTGGAGACAAAGAACTTTGTCCTTGGAGGCAAAGAGGGGAATGTATGAGAGTATAGTTTTACCAACGCTCTTATATGGGTGTGAAGCGTGGGTGATGAATGTTGCAGCGAGGAGAAGGCTGGAGGCAGTGGAGATGTCATGTCTGAGGGCAATGTGTGGTGTGAATATAATGCAGAGAATTCGTAGTTTGGAAGTTAGGAGGAGGTGCGGGATTACCAAAACTGTTGTCCAGAGGGCTGAGGAAGGGTTGTTGAGGTGGTTCGGACATGTAGAGAGAATGGAGCGAAACAGAATGACTTCAAGAGTGTATCAGTCTGTAGTGGAAGGAAGGCGGGGTAGGGGTCGGCCTAGGAAGGGTTGGAGGGAGGGGGTAAAGGAGGTTTTGTGTGCGAGGGGCTTGGACTTCCAGCAGGCATGCGTGAGCGTGTTTGATAGGAGTGAATGGAGACAAATGGTTTTTAATACTTGACGTGCTGTTGGAGTGTGAGCAAAGTAACATTTATGAAGGGATTCAGGGAAACCGGCAGGCCGGACTTGAGTCCTGGAGATGGGAAGTACAGTGCCTGCACTCTGAAGGAGGGGTGTTAATGTTGCAGTTTAAAAACTGTAGTGTAAAGCACCCTTCTGGCAAGACAGTGATGGAGTGAATGATGGTGAAAGTTTTTCTTTTTCGGGCCACCCTGCCTTGGTGGGAATCGGCCGGTGTGATAATAAAAAAAAAAAAAAAAAAAATAATATATATATATATATATATATATATATATATATATATATATATATATATATATATATATATATATATATATATATATTGTGTGTGTGTGTGTGTGTATTATGTGTGAGTATGTGTGCATATATCATTAAAATGTTGGCGTTGCAAGTACTGAATTCGTGCATGTTGTAACAAGGTCAGTTGTTTCAGGTGTTCTATATAACAGACTTCTGCTTTACACTGATGCCGTGGGTGTTAGCACGTGTGTTATTGATGCAACTTACGTGCTCTGTGGGACCTGCAGCCGACAATGCCTTACATAAGATCAAGAAAACTACTGGCGCCTGATCGTCCCCTTTCTGCAGGAGTCGTTACTTCCACACCATTTTCTATTAAGTGAGGGGAAGATCTAAGGGGAATGAACTCTGAACTTCAGGAACTGCGCCAGGCGGTTTAAGAAGACAGGAACCAGGGAAGATATAAAGACTTACAAAATAGGAGGATAGGATAGTGATAGACTATTCGTGAGCCGGGAAACAGGTGCACGAGGGCACAGTTGTTGGAAGTAAAAGGAAGAAGTAATGAGTCGCAGGGATATCAGGAAGTATCTCTTCAGCCATAGAGTAATCAGGAATAGAATAACCTGGATGATGCAGTAATGATGGCAGGCTACATGCATTGTTTTAAGAATGGATACGCAGTAAGGGGTAACTTCATCATGGAAACGGTTCGCCCACCAGGGGCTTTATCAGTCACTGGATTGCTACAGCCCCTGATGAGCGAAACGTTGTTTTTATAAAGTTAGCTAAGAGTGCTTGAGTCTTTCACGCACTTGTCTGGTTTATATACTTTAAATGGTTGGGAGGGAGGTAAATCCGGAGGTAAATCTGGAAGTTGAGGCAGAGCCAGGAGCTGCGATTCAACCCTTGCAACCACAAACGGGTAAGTACAAATAGGCAAGCGCACGCACGCGCACTCTTTCTCCCTCCCTCTCCACATAATCACACATGTAACCTGACTCCACAGGGTGTCAGGTATCATGGGTTTCCCTCCGTCACCAAGTGCATCCCGCCATGTCACCACAACAACCACAAGTGTCACCAGCACCACCATAAATGTCACCAGCATCACCACAAGTGCGGCGCGGCGCTCCATCAGCGTCACCAACACCATAACTAGTTTTATTTAGCAAATATGCTAAATTTGCATAGATAAGACAATTGTAGATATGAATCTAGATGTATTCTAGTTAACCCCTTTCGGGGCCTAGTTTCTAGCTCTTTTGTGTATCTGTGTTCTTGCGCCACGGTGTCCCGTAGCTCAGTTGGTAGCGCACTTAGCTTACACAATGAGGTCCATGGTTCGATCCCAGGTATGGGTGGAAACATGGGAGGATGGCCGTGTTTCCTGAAGACACCTGCTATATCGACTGGTGTGGGTCGCATCCTAAGGACAAAATTAACTTAATTTGCCCGAGATGCTCTGCATAACAAGGGGCTTCCTATATAGTATGTCACTGATGTCAGTTATAGTCTATATTAGTTGTATCATATACTTGTAGAAATAAAGATTATTATTATTATTAATATTATTGTTATTATACCGTCTACAGGACAGATATGTGGTACACAATGAACTAACCGCTTTGGCCGCAAAATATAAAAAAAAAATGTCAAAAGCCCCACCATAACGTCACCAGCACCACCATAACGTCACCAGCACCACCATAACGTCACCAGCCCCACCATAACGTCACCAGCCCCACCATAACGTCACCAGCACCGCCATAACGTCACCAGCACCACCATAACGTCACCAGCCCCACCATAACGTCACCAGCCCCACCATAACGTCACCAGCACCGCCATAACGTCACCAGCACCACCATAACGTCACCAGCACCACTATAACGTCACCAGCACCGCCATAACGTCACCAGCCCCACCATAACGTCACCAGCACCACCATAACGTCACCAGCACCACCATAACGTCACCAGCACCACCATAACGTCACCAGCACCACTATAACGTCACCAGCACCACCATATAGACTTCCTGTTTTTTGCAACATTGCAAACTTCTAATGTGTTGATTGCAACACGAAAAGCCTAGAGCAATCATTCAACTCCCCCCCCCTTTTTTTTTTTTATACTAACAGTAGGTCTAAGGTATTTCTAATTTTTTTTTGTCAGTTGAAAGTTTTCTTGGTTCTGATCGTGTTTGTTTTGTTTTATGTTTGTCTCCTGATTGTGTTTTATATGTTAACTTGTTGCAGGAATAACTTTGCATCAGAAATTATCATTTAATGGTTATTATACTCACAAACATTTCTCCAAACTCGTATGGGTTATCATCTCTCTCTGTAAGACTTCGCCAAAGAGAAATAATGTGGAGGGAGTACTTACTATAGGAGCTAAAAAATAAAAAAAAAATAAAAAAAACAAACCCATCAAGTTAGTTTCTGATGAAAAAAAAACTCAGTGTTTTAAAGGTTTACGTTTAATACAATACTGTAAAGTCAGGGTTTCCCAGAGGAGTTAGTGGAGAGCATCCTCTAATAACTTGTATTGAATTACAGTACCATTGTGTTTCTCATGGTGGTCATTTTACCTTTCCTATAAGGTTTTCTAGTCATGTATTTTGTTGAGCTGCAATCCACTAACTCGAGTGTAACTTAGTTTTCCTCATTCCAAATCACTTCTATTTATTTAACATCTTTTTTTTCTGCATTCTCATCATATTTTTCTAAATTATTTAGTACCTCTTCCATCTCATAAATTTTCTTAGCTCATTTTTTAAATATTTTTAGGTCACCTATTTTCTCTTTCCATTTTAATTGTTTTTTTTTTATCTTTTCCTATAAATTTTGCTAGGCCCATTTAGTTTAAATTGTCTTTGTAATTTATATTCTTGAAGTGAGCTAAAACACATGACGCCATGTGTTTTCGCTCACCATGATGCGGGCCAAAACAACATGGGTTCGAGTCCTTGGCTCGTCTCAGTGCTGTTATTGATCAATACCACTCGTTCGTGATTACAATAATTCTTGAAGTTTTCGTTGCTGCACATTTTTTATTTGCAGTGTATTTTAGACACGCAAGTCTTTTAATATTTGGATCAGATTTTTTTCACTGACATATTTTATTGTGGCCTCTATATCAGTCAGGTTAGATTTTTAAGTTATATTATTTTTAATTTCTTGTTTTTGGCGATATATCTTTTTGTTACCTATAAAACTTCGAAAATGATTCAGCTAAATTAATTTACTGAAATTTTATTAATGTGATAATTTAGGCATATAAAGTTTGAAGGGTAAAAACACCAGCTGTGTAATGCCACTTCTAATCTTATGACTCGCCACTTACACTCTCCAAACCTGTTCTTACCTAATTATTCAATTATTTAATGAGTGAGGGTCGAAAATCATCAGCTGTCGGATTTGTTTGCCCTGTCGTCAATGTGAACAAAGGCATTGTCCCATTTTTCTATTTTTTTTTCTTGATTACTTTCACCCTATGTTTTTGTATGTCTTCTGGTTCGACAATATCTTGGTCTCACCTTGACGCTAATCTTAGCCTACACTTAGTTTTTCCCCCCTCGCTAAATCGTTGGGAAATCATTAAGTTTTGTTGCAAGACCGTCAATAAACAATGACACGTCTAATTACCTATTTGTTGTTACAGGAATAGAGATAATAGGTGGTGTTCCGTGTGTAGGCGAGAGGGTGTTCGATGTTCATGTATTTATTATTAGGAACTCAAATTTAGCCAGAAAAAATATCAGTCACGAACTTCTGCTTATCAGAAAGCACGAGAGAATCCCTTGCTATTCCCTCAAAATACACCATGTTACTACAGTGTTGGCGACTTTCAGCATCGTCTTCGGACAATTTGGATCTAAACCTGTTTCTTGCACAAGCATCTGGTGAAGGACATGTAAGTATTATTTGTACTTTAATGGACAGCAAAAATAATTACCCGCTTCCCCCCCCCTCCACATTCACACACAAAAGAATGGAGTAATCAAGCCCGAAATATCTCTGAAAAGTATGCTAACAAAACATTAGCAGTAGCCTGCAATGATAAGTGTCACATTAGGAAACTAGACAGTCTTCGAAACAGGCTACATCCTAAGTGAGATTCGTTCTTCAATATGAAGAAGAAAACCTAAGTGAAACTCGATAAGGCACAGAGGAATGCATCAAAACTAGTGCCTAATTTGAGGAAAACGAGCTTAAAAACATGAGAGCTAGTCTTACGTCTCCGGAAGAACGAGAAACATAAGGTATATGATCCTGATATAGAGTACTAAAGTTTATAGACAGAGTAGACAAGGATATCACTTTTATAAGGACTGCAATAAAAACAAGATATTTTTAAGTAAGATAGTTAAAGGAGGGAAATGAGCTGAACAATGACACACTGGATGAGGACACCAAACATGGATTCAGTATAAATGCGGTAATGTGTCAAGCAGTTAGAAGTAAAGATGCAAAAACATCGAGAGCTAAAGTTTAATCTCAGAAAAGTCCAATAGGTATTACTGGAAAGTGCACACTTCGTGCGTCCACATTAGGAACGCAACAAGAGACAGAGGGACGACCAAGCAAGACCTGATTTGGTCTTCACTCGAAGCACATCTGATAGGGGAGAAATACATTGGGATGCCTCTGAGAGTCAAAGAGCACACAGTTTTGAGTGCCTTGGAAGAGGATATCAGAAGGCGTGCGCAACAAGAGGGAAGAGAAACAAACCAGATTTAATAAGAAACAATGCGAGAATCAGAGAATTCCTTTGTATAGTACATTGGGAAACGGGATTGAAAAGAAAAACGACAAAAATAGATGATAAGGTACCTTCAGTAGCTGGAAATTGACTGGAAGCGGAAGACACTCTTACCCAGAAGAATCTACGATAAGACTATAAGGAGCTCATGGTTCCCGCAAAGACGCAAAGTTGTAAAGAAGTGCAGGAGTTTGGAAAACTACAGAAAGCAATGACCAGCAAAATATAGTGAGGTAAGCAGAAGTATTAGTAAAAATCTGCATGGGTAAGATGAGATCCTGGACGACAATTGCAAAACACAGTCTGAAATTAAGCTGCTACACCGTCTTTCTAGAAGAGGTGATGGTCAAAGATTCAGTAAGAGAACTAAGAGTGGGAAGTAGTCTGTAAGGAACAGAACATGGAACAGTAGGGTAGCGAATACTGCGAGATCAGAGACAGAGGTGAGTAGGCTAACCGGTACTACTGTAACTCTCTTCCATGTAACAGAGAAGGAAGTGAGGAGGTTACTGGGTAAAATAAATTCATCAGAGGCAATGAGAGAGAGATTCAGTGTGTCACAGTGGGTTCTAAGAAAGGGTTCAGACAACGGTTAACGTCAAAGCAGTGTAGATCAACGAACACAGTTCTAGTATTTAGGAAAGGAGACGATCAGCTCTGAACTACAGACTAGTATTCTTGCCATGCATACAATGTAAAATAATTAAAAAAATAATCAGACGAGGTAGTGAAACACCTGGACAGAAATGCTAAGACAGACGGCTGACTGTTACACAAAAAGTGATAATCTGTGAGTCACTGGTTTGTACTTCGACTTCCGCTTTTATAGTCTTTGTAATATTAAATTTATTGACATTGTAATAATTAGTTATTTTTTATTTTTAGACAACAATCTAACGAAATTAACCTAAATTAAACGTAAATAGAAAAATTTGCAAAAAAAACAGTGTGTGAGAAATCAACTTTGAGTTGGGATGACTGGTTGATTATAAACAACAACCAACATGAAAATAATGATTATAATTTCTTTTTTTGGTAAACCAGCTAGAGGTGTACGAGAGCTTAGCTTGCTAAACTAACATTGGTTTATGATTAAAAATGTACATATGTTAATTCTTAGTCATATGAATCCATAAAGAAAATATCGAAATAAGTAATTTATTTGAAGGAAACTGTTATTGATCGACATCTCTTGTATGTCTCTTAACAATAAAAATGCTTTCAAATGAGCTGATGCAGGTAGCAGCTATTAGCTTGTCAATAAAGTTAGGAATCCTTAACTTGTAAATAGCTTGTCAATAAAGCTAGGGATAATTAACCTAACCTTGCCAAACCCTGTATAAAAAAAATTCATCCCAGCCCCTCTCTTTCCCTCCCTGCTTCTCTCCTCCCCCTCCCTACACCCCCTCCTTTCCTTATTTCCCGCTTCCTCTCCCTCCCTGTCTTTTTTTTTTATTCCCTGCTTCCCTCACTCCCCGCCTTCTTTCCTCCCTGCCTCCCTATCATTCCTTTCCTCCCTCACTCCCTACCTCCCTCACTCCTTGCTTCCTTCACTCCCTGCCTCCCTCACTCCCTGCCTCCCTCACTCCCTGCCTTCCTCACTCCCTGCCTCCCTCACTCCCTGCCTTCCTCACTCCCTGCCTTCCTCACTCCCTGCCTCCCTCACTCCCTGCCTTCCTCACTCCCTGCCTCCCTCACTCCCTGCCTCCCGCTCGTTACCTCTCCTCCCCAGCTCGACAACTTAGGTATTGTCAACATTACTCCGCTGATTCTGGTTGCCCCCACATGTAGTCGTCTTCTCAGAATGATAATCACATATTTTCTGCTCATTATGGGCGTGGTGCTGGCCTGCCAACACCCAGAAGCCTGAATTCAATGTATCGTCAGTTACACACACACACACACACACACACACACACACACACACACACACACACACACACACACACACACACACACACACACACACACACACACACACACATATATATATATATATATATATATATATATATATATATATATATATATATATATAATGTATGTATGTCGTGCCGAATAGGTAAAACTGGTCAATTAGCAAGAACTTGTTTAAAATAAAGTCCTTTCTAAAATTTTCTCTTATACGTTAAAAGATATATTTTTTCATTTATGTTAATATAAACATTAAAAAAAGAACCTTAGAAAATTAACCTAACTTATTATAACAAGCGCAATTTAATTTAGCCTAATCCAACTAAATATATTTTAGATATGTTTACAATAATTTAACAATAAACAAATGCAAAGAAATATATATTTTTGATTAGGTTCAGAATGCTTTTTACAAAATTATTACATACTCAAATTTTCGCTTGCCTTGTTCGACAAGAAGAGCGTTCTTATTTAAGCCAAAATCGCAAGTTTTCCCTGAAGCAAGTTTATTCTTTTCTCTGAGGATGAGGGTTCCTAGGACAGTTCTAGAGGTGGTACCTCCCTATATATATATATATATATATATATATATATATATATATATATATATATAAATATATATATATATATATATATATATATATATATATATGTCGTGCCGAATAGGCAGAACTTGCGATCTTGGCTTAAATAGCAACGCTCATCTTGCCATATAGGACAAGTGAAAATTTGTGTATGCAATAATTTCGCCAAAATCATTCTGAACCTAACGAAAAAAATATATTTCTCTGTGTTTGTTTAGTATTAAATTACTGTAAACAAATCTAAAATATATTTAGTTGGGTTAGGCTAAAATAAATTGTTCTTGTTATAATAAGGTTAGGTAAGTTTTCTAAGATTCTTTTGATGCAAAATTAAAATTTTTTTACATTAACATTAATGAAAAATATATATCTCTAAACGTATAAGAGAAAATTTCACAAAGGACTTAATTTTAAATGAGTTCTTGCTAATTGACCAGTTTTACATATTCGGCTCGACATATATATATATATATATATATATATATATATATATATATATATATATATATATATATATAAACACCTGTTATTGAATTGAGCGAATCCTACAGGCAGACAAACAAGTTGCAGAAAAGACTGTATATTTCGATCTCCTTAGGACAGTAACGAGTTTTGGTTTATATGGTGAGCAAACCAACGGATCACATGTATGATGAGGGAGAAGAGGTCACAAAACTCTCCAAAAATTATCAAAAAATCTGGACTCTGGTTGGGGTAGAAAACATGCATTTCCGAGTGAGAGAGAGAGAGAGAGAGAGAATGTGTTTCGAGGTACCAGATGTCGGTGTATAATTTCAAAATCAGGCAGTAAGAGATACTGCTCCGGACTTCAGAGTTCCATTACCTAGGTTGTACATAAGTGTCCATCACTGTTGAAGAATGAGACACTTATGCAGCATTTAGGAATCTTTATTGAGGAAACGTTACGCCAGCTGGTGACTTCTTCAGTCCAGTACAGGTAAGAACAGTTGTAGATGAGAAAAAAAATGAGGTAATTAGTCCCTCAGCTTAGAGTCGATGAGTTCAGTCCATCTAGAGAAAAGTATAGCATATGTTCGGAGAAGTGATTTATATACAGCAGTCAGGTAAGTTGCAGCAGGAGAAGGCGGAGTCACCATTGGACAAATCCACTAGTATAAGTAGGTCAAGACACTGTGGGTCACTGAACAGTTGACTACCTTAGCAGACCCTTAGAGACAGACACAGACTGACGGATAGACAGACACAGACACAGATACACGGATAGACACTGACATTATTCAATAGTCAGTGCCTAATATCCTGAGACCTAAAGAAATTTAATGTTCGAACTACTTTTAACATTTAACTATGGCTAGGTTAAGCTAGGCTAGGTGAAGTTAGATTAAGTTAAAGCAAGGACGTAACTTAGTTACCCAACTTCGAATGGTATAAGTCAAATGTTACATGCATGTGAAAGCCACTCGTTACTTCGGTGGTCTGGTAACTGTAAGTCGCATTGTACTTGAATATGAACGTAGAAACAAGGACAGGCCAGATCAACTGCTGCCTACTACGCTTGTGTACACGAACCCAACTTTCACGTCACTATGGCAGTCATCTTTAATTTACACCAACACATAAAGAGGGTAGACTAGGTAAGCAGACACGGAGAAAGAGCACAGCACTCCGCCTTTGCCTCTTTATGGAATTGAAAAATAAATTCTTCACGAGATGGTGGCTGCATCGTCGGTGGGAGGGGGGGGGGTCAAGGAGCTCTTGTCCTCCAAAGAACATTATACATTTTTTCACGTAAAATGGATGGAGAGGGCTAATAAGTATGGTGTTATACAAGTCATTTATTCGTAACTACGTTATAACTAGCCTAGTAACCTAACTTAACCTTATGATGTATAAAATAGCCTAACCTGCATAACTGATTTTGTAATTTTTCATAACTTTCCATCGAGGGTAAGAATTGGGTTGTCTTCATTTGTTTTTAAAATCTAACAGTTAAAATCATAAAATCATAGCCAGCAGAAGACTTCAGTCGGATGACCAAAAGCTCCAGCTGCGATCCATCATATAACTAAGACTCGCGCCAGGAAATACTCTGACGGCCTTTTATACTTTCGTTTCAGTGTCTTAAATTTCCAGAGCGATGTAAATTTTCAGTTTTTTTTTATTAGCAATGTAAACTTTCTGCATATTTATTGAGCTATATACCTTGGTGTATACATAGTGCTGCCCCCAGTGCATATATACCGAGAGAGAAATACAATACATATCTCAAAATATGCGTGCAGATGATACTTATATATATTTTCTTCGTCAAGAGAAATTGAGAAATTATGAGGGGACTGCTGGTGTTATGTTGGTCTGAAAACTGAGGTGTCCACACGAGACATTGACAGCTGAGAATTTATATGCTGGATAGCTATCCGTTGGCTTTTTCCACCTAACTTTTCCATCCCCCAATAATTTAAAAAAAACGGATCGAAATATTGCAGTGCCCAAGGATTGTATATGAGGAAATCTATCAAATGTAAAAAAAAAAAAAAAAAAAAAAAAAAAAAAAAAAATGGCGGTCTCTATTAATATTATCTGTTCGCGTATTAAGTTTCTATCGACTTTATGCATTATTGCGTTTATGGCTTTATGCCATGATATATTTTATCGTTAGACGGACAAGGTGATCCAAACACGTACAACACCTGGGTATCTTACTCGCCTGCTTCTTAATTAATGCACATAATAACCAGGACAGTGTCCTGGCACGGGTCTGAATCTTTCCATGTCACAATGTTATAATTAGGTAAATTAGCAATATTGAATACTTTCAGATTTATCGTACATAGGTTAGGTATAACCAAACTGTGTTGCTTTCATACCCACGTGAATTAACATACCATGTTAATTTACGTGGGTATATCTGTCAATCCATGATACAGGCTGATCGAAAAAGTAAGTGTACAAATCGAGTTGTCTCTTAGTGTATACATGCACAATGTTCACTTTAATCCATTTTCGTGGTTAATGTACTCTTAATGCTATTGTACAGGTGACGTTTAAAATGACGAGCGTGTAGTTGTACCTGTACAGAAATGTTAATAATGACAGATAGTGAGAATGAGACACATGTGCACGATCAAGATATTTATTCTATATTGACAAATATTTTTGTACAAGGGCAAATATTTTTGTTGAGAAATACGGCTTGTTCGACTACTGTGAAACTCTGACGAAAGTGATAATTTGGGTGTAGTGTGAGAATGTAGTATTTGTAGGGAGCTTTTTATCAGGTGTTCTTCATTTAAAGCAGATAACACTAATTGCAAGGCACGCACGCAAACACGCACGCAAACACGCACGCTGAGACCAGTAGCCCCAGCGCTGTGTACAGTCTGGGGACAGACGTCGGACCTCACTCAGAGAAAGACTTGGGAGTAATCCCCAGGCCCTGATGAACTGTATGCAAGGGTTCTAAAGGAATGTAAAGAGGAGCTTAGCACACCTTTGGCTAATCTTTTCAACATATCACTACAAACTGGCATGGTGCCAGATAAGTGGAAAATGGCAAATGTGATACCTATTTTCAAAACAGGTGACAGGTCCTTAGCTTCGAACTATAGACCAATAAGCCTAACCTCCATAGTGGGAAAATTTATGGAATCAATAATTGCCGAGGCAGTTCGTAGCCACCTTGAAAAGCATAAATTAATCAACGAATCTCAGCATGGTTTTACAAAGGGGCGTTCCTGCCTTACGAATTTATTAACTTTTTTCACTAAGGTATTTGAGGAGGTAGATCATGGTAATGAATATGATATTGTGTATATGGACTTCAGTAAGGCTTTTGACAGGGTCCCACATCAGAGACTATTGAGGAAAATTAAAGCACATGGAATAGGAGGAGAAATTTTTTCCTGGATAGAGGCATGGTTGACAAATAGGCAGCAGAGAGTTTGCATAAATGGGGAGAAATCAGAGTGGGGAAGTGTCACGAGCGGTGTTCCACAGGGGTCAGTGTTGGGCCCCCTGCTGTTCACAATCTACATAAACGACATAGATGAGGGCATAAAGAGCGACATCGGCAAGTTTGCCGATGACACCAAAATAGGCCGTCGAATTCATTCTGACGAGGACATTCGAGCACTCCAGGAAGATTTGAATAGACTGATGCAGTGGTCGGAGAAGTGGCAGATGCAGTTTAATATAGACAAATGCAAAGTTCTAAATGTTGGACAGGACAATAACCATGCCACATATAAACTAAATAATGTAGATCTTAATATTACGGATTGCGAAAAAGATTTAGGAGTTCTGGTTAGCAGTAATCTGAAACCAAGACAACAGTGCATAAGTGTTCGCAATAAAGCTAATAGAATCCTTGGCTTCATATCAAGAAGCATAAATAATAGGAGTCCTCAGGTTGTTCTTCAACTCTATACATCCTTGGTTAGGCCTCATTTAGATTATGCTGCACAGTTTTGGTCACCTTATTACAGAATGGATATAAATTCTCTGGAAAATGTACAAAGAAGGATGACAAAGTTGATCCCATGTATCAGAAACCTTCCCTATGAGGATAGACTAAGGGCCCTGAATCTGCACTCTCTAGAAAGACGTAGAATTAGGGGGGATATGTAAGGGATGTAAAGGGATGTAAATAGTGTGCTGAAAATATCTAGCCTAGACAGGACTCGCAGCAATGGTTTTAAGTTGGAAAAATTCAGATTCAGGAAGGATATAGGAAAGTACTGGTTTGGTAATAGAGTTGTGGATGAGTGGAACAAACTCCCAAGTACCGTTATAGAGGCTAGAACGTTGTGTAGCTTTAAAAATAGGTTGGATAAATACATGAGTGGATGTGGGTGGGTGTGAGTTAGACCTGATAGCTTGTGCTACCAGGTCGGTTGCCGTGTTCCTCCCTTAAGTCAATGTGACCTGACCTGACTAGGTTGGGTGCATTGGCTTAAGCCGGTAGGAGACTTGGACCTGCCTCGCATGGGCCAGTAGGCCTTCTGCAGTGTTCCTTCGTTCTTATGTTCTTATGTAAGCATAGTGCCAAGCATGTCTCCGGAGGCAGCTATGATGAGTGGTTAAAAGAAGTGAACCTGACAACACTTGATAACAGAGAACCCAGAGGAGACATGGTAACAGCATACAAAATACTCAAACGGAATTAATAGAGTAGAGATACTGCAGGTGGCTTGAGAGACGGGAAACAGGTACACGAGAGTATAGTTGTAAGTTGATACAAATGAGTCACAGGAGGTAGGTTCCATACGTGGCTTTAAGAATAGGTATGACATAGCCCATGAGGTAAGGATGAAGTTAATATGGCCAGCGGCAAGTCAAGAGGCGGGGCCAGGAGCTACAACTCTACTCCTGAAGCCACATATAGACGAGTACGTGCAGTTAAGGGTGAAAAAGAACGTTCAAGTGTTTACGCTTTCGTTAATTTTTCTTGTGTGTTTCCGCCTCCTTCCTTTACTCCCTCCTTTTCTTCTTTGCCAATTTTCCTCTTTATTGCTACATTCTTCCTTTTTCCTCTACACTTTTCTCACTTCAATTTTCCTCCCTTCAGTGTTGTATCTTCTCTCTCACCACACACACTCCCTCGTTTTTCCTTCATTGATCTATCTTTCTTCTTACTCTTTACTCCAGTTGCCCTTCCTCTCTCTTTGTTCCTCTTATTCTCCTTCCCCATTCGTTCTCTCTCTCAACTCTCCCACTTCCTCTTTTCGCCCATTTCTTCTTCTCTTTCCCCCCCCCCATTCTTAAACTTCCCATAATTACTTGGTTCTTCCTCCCTCTAGGCTTTTTGTGGGCGTGTTGTGATGTCGTGTTGTGATGCGGGCGTGTTGTGATGTCGTGTTGTGGTGTCGTGATGTATTGTAATGGGGTGATGTGATGGGGTGTTGTGATGTGGTTGAGATGTGAAGGTGTTGTGATGTGGTTGTGATGTGATGTGGGGGTGTTGTGATGTGGTTGTGTTGTGATGTGGTCGTGTTGTGATGTGGTCGTGTTGTGATGTGATGTGGGGGTGTTGTGATGGGGTGTTGTGATGTGGTTGTGTTGTGATATGGTCGTGTTGTGATGTGGTCGTGTTGTGATGTGGTCGTGTTGTGATGTGGTCGTGTTGTGATGTAATGTGGGGGTGTTGTGATGGTCGTGTTGCTGTGAGGTTGTGGGAGTATTTCTGTGGGATTGTGGTGGTGTTCCTATGGGATTGTGAGGGTGTAGGAACTTCGAACGGTTGAAAGCCCTTAATTTGTATTTCCTGAAACGCAGACGAGAAAGATACATGATAATATACACTGGGAAAATCCTAGAGGGATTAGTACCAAACTTGCACACGAAAATCACTCCCTAAGAAAGCACGTGTACACTAAGAGACAACACAATAAGTGTCAGAGGCCCAAGACTGCTCAACTGTCTCCCAGCATACATCAAGGGGATTACCAATAGACCCCTGACTGTCTTCAAGGAGATGAACCGGTACCAGCACTTGATCAGCCGGGCTGTGGTTCTTACATCGGTTTACGTGCGGCCAGCAGTAACAGCCTGGTTTATCAGACCCTGATCCACCACGAGGCATGGTTTCAGACCTGGCCGCGGAGGCTTTGACACCCGAAACCCTCCCCAGGTATACTCCAGGTGGGATTGTGAGGGTGTTTCTGTGTGTGCTGCTGCTGCTGTTGTGTTTACTGCGGAATGATGTTGGTATTACTGACGTAATGTGGGCTCGTTATTGATGCTGTGAGCGTCGTATTCGTTTAGTGTTAGCATTTTATTCAGCCTTTGAGCGTGTTATTGAAAAGAGTGGGCGTGTTATGGGTGGGGCTTGGACCTGGTGTATCCGGTGTACGGGTGTGGTGTGTAGTTATAATGGGCGTTAAATGGATTTGATTTATCCTTGTGGTGGGCGTTATATTCATGCATTGTTAGGTGTGAGTGTGTGTGTGTGTATGGGGTAATTGGCTGGCCGCCCAATTTGTACAAGCTCGCTGGAGCCAGTAAGCACGCTCCGTGAGTCTGCACAAACACGGTGATAAACAGACAAGAAGCACTCACAGCTGATTGATGAGCTGCCAGAGTGGAAATCCACAGCACATGGACATTATGGGGCAGATGCACACCAGGGCAGTGTGTCCGGGACAGATAAACAGCCCATGGCAGATACAGTGCATGGCAGATGAACATTTAAGGGTAGATGACAATTTCCACTAAGACATCCCGGAGTAGATTGACCTTGAAAAAAGGAGTCTTTGCCACATAGTCTGAGGTATTCGGGCAGTCCTCAGCTGACATTTCGGCAAAATACTTTCATCATGTCGCAGACCCCACGAGAATGACTTACAAATTCTGGAGGAGTGAAGCGGCCAGAGTTGACGTTCTTCTTCACAGCTCCGTCATCATTGTGGCACTCAGAGTGACAGCTCGTCACTCAGTGGGCGGAGTGTCATCAGAGGTAAAGTGGGAGAGCAGCCAGGCACTGATGCTGAAGAATCAGGCACTCAAAATAAAAGAAAATGTTCTTGATTTGAGGCACTTTCGACTGTTTGGTTGTCATGAGAACAGGTTACAATTGCTCTTGTACATGCACGCATGAATACAGATTGGTAGATTGACGGACGGTGCAGACAGAGGGGAGGGGATGCCCAAACGAAACAGGCTAAGAGGCCCTAGATGGGACAGGTCAAAAAACGGGTCCTGGATGGCACAAGAAGGAAACCATGGATAAGACGGAACGAGACGAGAGATCTTTGATGAGGTAGCTCAATAAAGGTTCTAAATGAGACGGGTCAGCACAGTGGTTCTATATGAGACGGGTCAACAGAGGTTCTAAATGAGACGGGTCAACACAGTGGTTCTAAATGAGACGGGTCAACAGAGGTTCTAAATGAGACGGGTCAACACAGTGGTTCTAAATGAGACGGGTCAACATAGAGGTTCTAAATGAGACGGGTCAACAGAGGTTCTAAATGAGACGGGTCAGCACAGAGGTTCTAAATGAGACGGGTCAACAGAGGTTCTAAATGAGACGGGTCAGCACAGAGGTTCTAAATGAGACGGGTCAACACAGTGGTTCTAAATGAGACGGGTCAGCACAGTGATTCTAAATGAGACGGGTCAACAGAGGTTCTAAATGAGACGGGTCAACACAGTGGTTCTAAATGAGACGGGTCAACATAGAGGTTATAAATGAGACGGGTCAACACAGTGGTTCTATATGAGACGGGTCAACATAGAGGTTATAAATGAGACGGGTCAACACAGTGGTTCTATATGAGACGGGTCAACACAGTAGTTCTAAATGAGACGGGTCAACATAGAGGTTATAAATGAGACGGGTCAACACAGTGGTTCTATATGAGACGGGTCAACACAGTGGTTCTAAATGAGACGGGTCAACACAGTGGTTCTAAATGAGACGGGTCAGCACAGAGGTTCTAAATGAGACGGGTCAACATAGAGGTTATAAATGAGACGGGTCAACACAGTGGTTCTAAATGAGACAGGGCAACACAGTAGTTCTAAATGAGACGGGTCAACACAGAGGTTCTAAATGAGACGGGTCAACACAGTGGTTCTAAATGAGACGGGTCAACACAGAGGTTCTAAATGAGACGGGTCAACACAGAGGTTCTAAATGAGACGGGTCAACACAGAGGTTCTAAATGAGACGGGTCAACACAGAGGTTCTAAATGAGACGGGTCAGCACAGAGGTTCTAAATGAGACGGGTCAACATAGAGGTTCTAAATGAGACTAAACAAAACAGAGGTTCTAAATGATCCGGGTCAACACAGAGGTTCTATATGAGACGGGTCAAGACAGGCTTTGGTGAGACGGCAGGAGACGGCAGGAGACGGCAGGAAGGGCCGACCGGCTGAAACTGTTTCAATTTTCCTGAAACACAAATCCGATGGTCATTCTATTTCTCCCGGAGATGAATCGTCTTTGTGTTGTTTTCTTTCTTCATGAATTGATCCAGCCGCTGGTGCTCTTCCTCCTCCTCCTCTTCCTCTTTCGTTTCTCTCTACTACTTTTCTGCCTTCCTCCTTTTTTATCTTCCTTCTTTCTGTCTTTCCCATCCTTTTCCTTCTTGTCCTCGTCCTTCTCTTCCTCTTAGCTTTCTCCTTCGTATTCTCTCTCTCTCCCTCTTTCATTCAGTTGCCGAAGCTTGTCTACCACTGCTGTTCCTCGTGTTATTGTTACTGTATTTCTTGCATGGTCTTTGATTTGTATTGTGAATGCTAATGTTGTAACTGCTGCTGCTGCTGCAGCAGCACTTTCTCTGTTGCCCATTCTTCTGCTGCCACTTCTGTGTTTGCTGTTGCTACTGTCATTGGTGCTGCTGTTGCTACTGTCAATGGTGCTGCTGCTGCTGTTGGTGCTGCTATTACTACGCTTGTTCTGCTGCTGCTGCTGATATTGTCAGTGCTGCTCCTGGTGTTCTGCCTTTGTTGTTTCTTGTTCTTCTACTATTTTTATTGTGCTGTTGCTGCCGTTGTTACTGTTGTTGATGATAGTGATACTTTATTGATGCTACTAGTGCTGCTGATACTATTGATACCGTTGCTGCTCTTGTCGGTGCTGCTGCTGCTGTTGTCGGTGTTACTGGTGTTGTTGCTGGTGCTGTTGTTGTCGTCGATGTTGCTGGTGCTGTTACCGATTTTGGTGATGGAGGTGAGAGCAATTATTTTTTTTTTCGCTTTTACCGTCACTGCTAATATTGCTGTTATCTATCATCTCTTCAATTCTGGTATCTTTTCTCCCTCCTTGTCTTTTCCATTTTTTTCTTCATTCTCTTCTTTCATTCAAATCTTCCTTCGTCTTTTCCTACCTTCTCCTTTTTTATTACAAAATTAGATACATCAAAAGGGTGCATCAAAAGCGTGGGCTGCCCAGTGACAGTTACGTAGTTGGAACAAGAGTTAGTTATTCTTCTCTGTTGTATTCCATCATTTTGGACGGGTTATATACTGTACATATTGTTGAACTGTGTCATCCTGGCCAGGGTGACTTTTGTAGGTCCATAAGGATATCCTCAAGTATTCCATTCAAGGTTAATCAGCTGAGGGAGCTTCTAAGGTTACCTACCAGTAGAGCTGGAGTTACTATCACTAAGGAATTACCATCTCTCGGTATAGCTTATTCCACACACAGGAGAATTAAATTTTTTAATGAAAAAACTCAATATCGCTGGTGAGGGAGTATGGAACGGAGAGGATGGGGTTAAGGGACGGGGGTGAGAAGTGAGGAACTACGAGGGTAGGTCAGTGGTAAGCATATGATGGGCGGAGTGTGAGAGATACAGTAACTGCTGGAGCTGGGAGTGTGATTGTTGTTAATAATAGTTGATTATTGATTACCAATGATTATTGTTGAATATTAACGGAGACGAGATCTTACACAAGCTTTTAAAATACTAAACAAAATGACATATTCAAGCAAGAAGAGTTATTTAAATGACAAAGTAATTCAATGACTTAATATGGCGGTATGAAACTCCGAGGCAGGGGTAGCAATGCAAATGTGGGCATTTTTTTTTTTTAGCCAGTAGTGTCGCTGAACACTCATATTGACGTCCAGCGTTGTGAGCGTAAACTCAATACAGACCTTAAAGAATAGTTAAGCAAGCACAGTCAGTATCGGATTCTATTAAACACGGTGAATGGACGTGATTATGGACTCAGTGGTAACAGTGGTAGTATCCACATCAGCGCAAAAATTGTCAAGCCAGATAATGATATTTAAAAATCAGACAAAAAGGAAATAATGTACAATGTCTGTGGATTCTGTCACAGTAAACTTCCACACAATGAAGTTGATAAATTAGCCAAAGATAGTATTTTTAAGGGAAGAAACAAAGCAGAATATAGCAGGTATCTGTGTGTTAAGTTATCAGGAATAATAACAGGAGAGAAGCAAATAATGAATCTAAATATAATAGAAATGCATTTAGTAGTTATTATGATAACTTGAAAGTAGACAAACATATTGACTGAGCAACTTGCAGTGTAAAGGGACTGCTGATGCAGTAGCCAGGATTAGTTACAAGTACGTCTAGCAGTGTGACATACGTATAGCTGATGATCATAGTAAATGCACTGTATGTGGTCAGCCTTATGGTAACTTTTAAACACACTGAGTTTACTTGTTCCATTTATTGAGCAATATAATGATGGAGTATAAATACCTGTGTGATACGTCAGTTCATCTTATCAGTATAAGATATCGGACATAATAAGCAAATTTCCTAAATTTGTTTGCAACAGATAAAATATATATTGCAAATGTAAATACAGATGTACTCCTGTTATTTCCATTTAGAGGCCTAGTTCCTAGGCGTTTTGTGAATCCATACGCTCATGCGCTACCGTGCACAGGATGGATGTAGCGTGCCCAGTAAACTAGTCGCTTTGTCGGCAAAATCTAAAAACTAATCTTTATCCTTGTTTCATGGCAGCAGTATAGCTGGCTAGTGTGTAGATTAGGGAGAGAGCCTTTTGCTTGACGAACCTCTCCTCGTCTATCTAGAGAGAAACAGCAGTACCTAGATAGCAGCTTAGATATTTTCTACGCAGACCAGTAAATTCTTCGGGTATGTCTTTCCCCACGTGTCTGTGTCTGTCTGTCAATCTGTGCGTGTGCATCTGTCTGTCTCTCTCTGTTAAAACTGAATGACCAATATGTCAAAATAAAAAAATATTCATTCAAGCAATATTTGCGTCACATGAAATTTTATCCGTCAGTTGAGTCATTACCGCAGCCGTGGGATGCCAGGCAGCCGTGGGATGCCAGGCAGCCGTGAGCTGCCATATAACTCGCTCAGTGAAGCTTCTTGGTCACCTGACGGAGGCCTTCCACTGGCTTACTGGTCTACCCTGCATGTAAACTGTGGGTCATATTTTAGTAGTTTGCCCTCAGCTTGGGACTTTCTGCCTTCGTCATGATTTTTATAATTACTGAGGTGCCTGTAGTGAACTCGGGGAACTTTTAGACAATAATTATTTAATGGGCTTTTCAACTGATGTTTTTTTTTAACTTGGTATAACAATATTTGTGTTGAGTGTTTAAGTGCATTGTTTTTATTGTTTGCTAATTTCATTTTTATTGTTATTGTATTACAACAATTACTGTTCCACCTTGTGAACAACATAAATATCACTTCTTGTGACGTCCTAAAGTCAGTTCCTGATGAGCGTCCAGCAGTCAGAGCCTCGCTGATCAAGCACTGATCCACCAAGAGGCCTGGTCATAAACCTGGCCACGGGAGAGTTGACCCCCGAAACACACACCAGGTAGACTCCAGGTCTGCAATATATATGCCTCTCCAAACCAACTAAAAGACAAAGAAACAGTGTTTAGCATACTAAGAACAGCAGAGACTTCAGCAAATCAACCATAAGGTCTGTAAATGACATATATACCCAACGGTCTATCTCTGTCACACATAGATTGATGGTTTAGTCCCGTTGTTTCACTAGATGTGAGCCGTTCGCTGCGCGAGCCTAGGAAAGAGACCCCAGTTTTCCCATATCCTTATGTCCTCTTTTTTCTTGATCCTAGCAGAAGGAATAGTACAACGTGTGGCATAAGTTTTTAATATAATTTAAAAAACGTAGGTGTTATAATTCAACCCTTACAAAAGGTTCGGGAGCTGGAAGTCAACACCTTCAAGGTGACAGAAGTTTTGTTCGATACACTTCAAAACTGTAAGTCCTGTAGCTTAATAAGACACTTATAAGGATCACTGGCAATAATTTCGCAAAAATCATTCTGAACCTAACGAAAAAAAATACATTTCATTGTGTTTACTTTTTATTAAATTATTATAAACTTATATATTTAGTTGGATCAGGCTAAATTTAATTGCGTTTGTAATAATAAGGTTAGGTAAGTTTCCTAAGGATCTTTTGGTACAAAATAATTAATTTTTATATTAACATAAATGAAAAATATATATATATATCTTTAAACGTAAAAGAGACAAATTTTCAAATGATTTAATTTTAAAAGAGTTCTTGCTAATTGACCAGTTTTATCCATTCGGCACGACATTATTATATATATATATATATATATATATATATATATATATATATATATATATATATATATATATATATGTGTGTGTGTGTGTGTGTGTGTGTATTATAATTTTGAATGTGTCATTGATTATAAATTTATTAAACTTATATTTTGGCTCGTCTTATAATTACGCATAAAATGTAACTTTTTCATGGAAATTAAAATAACCAAATACACAAAAATTGACGGTACCCAAAACAATTCGCCAGTGGCGGCGCCAAGACGGGGGGCGCTTCAGCCCCCCTTCCCCCCAAATAATTACTGCTATAAAAAAAAAAGGAACCAACCCTCCCTGTATAGAAATCCTGGCGCCACTCCTGTATTTTGCCTAGCAGAATTTCTCTGATTTTTTGTGAATTAACTTGGAGTAAGAAAATTTATGCTAAAAATTAAGGTAGCAACCAACCCAAACCTGGTTGAAATTACCATAATAAAATTAAGCTTAACTGTAACTTAGTTTAGATCAACCCAAATTTATTAAGTATTATTTAACATCGGGGAATTTAACATCAGTGAAATGGATTAATTCCGCCATGAAGGAAGAGAGAGAGAAGAATGTATTTATTTTGGCAGAGCTCTACATAGAGCTTTACATAGATCTATACACACAGGTTATTCTGCAACT
Source organism: Cherax quadricarinatus (assembly GCF_038502225.1). Lineage (NCBI taxonomy): Eukaryota > Metazoa > Arthropoda > Malacostraca > Decapoda > Parastacidae > Cherax > Cherax quadricarinatus. Next base: position 12,683,202 of record NC_091331.1, on the reverse strand, counting down.
TTTCTTCTTCGAAGTTCGTCATGCGCATCGGATTTCCCCAATGTTTACGTCGACTTTAATAATAATAATAATCTTTATTTCTACAAGTATATGTACAAGGTATACAGTCCTAGCTGACATCACTGACATATTACTATATAGAAAGCTGCTTGTTATGCACAACATTTTTAGCAAATTAGTTCAGTTTTGTCCACAGGATGCGACCCACACCAGTCGGCTAACACCCAGATACCTATTTTAGTGCTAGGCGAAAAGGGATACCAGGTGTCTGAAAGAAACACGTCCTAATGTTACCACCCGTACCGGGGATCGAACCACGGACTTCAGAATTATCACATCAACTAGTTAACGCTTGACTTAATGGGCCAAACAATCGTTGCTTTACAAGCCAAGATCACAAGAACCTCGTAAAAAAAAAATGTGCAATATAGCCCACGCGCACTATGCGGATCAAGACTTCCACATATATTCGAAGCTCTGCGGAGTTCGAAGCTGCATCAAGCTGTTGAGTTTCGCTTCAGTAGCTGAAGGAAGTTTGGAAGCGGAAGAGAAATTTTGTCCATGACTTTATCTTGACTGGCAACGGCTGTATTGAAATTCTATCCTGGTAAGCACGAGCAGTCATACTGGAATATGTAAATATCCGTGCAAGCATGTATGATGACTCGTACAAGTATATATAAAGACTCGTACTCTCATATTAGGGAATTAATACCGAAAATAACACTACTTAATATTATCAGTGCGCACGCCCCCCTCCCCCCACACGCACGCACGCACGCACACGCTCCCTGGAGCAGGGAGAGAGAGGACCTAGTAGCACTCAGTGAAGAGGCGGGGCCAGGAACTGAGTCTCGACCCCTACAACCACAATTAGGTGAGTACAATTAGGTGAGTATACAGGTAGCTTAAAGAAGAGGTACGATAAAACTCTTGGAGCACGGAGAGTAGACCTAGCAGTGACCAGCGAAGTGGTAGGGCCAGGAGCTCTGAATCGACCCTTTCACAAATTATTATATATAAACTGATTTATATTGCTTATGAAATTCTTTGCCGCTCTAGCAAATATCTATCATAAAAGCCACATATTTTAAATTTTAAATACTAGGTTCCCACCTCCATCATACTGGATCCTGATGACCTCTTAAAGATTTTACATCCTCTTGAAGATTCAGTGAGATTCTGGTGTCATCAGAATAAGAATGTTACTGTGTTATGTCTATGTTATGCCTTATGTTTTTTTGTGTCGACTATAAGAATGAGAAACAGAAGTGGGGCGAGTACTGTGCCTTGAAAAACTTTTCACTGTGGCAGCCTCTGACTTTACTCTGTTTACCACTTTTTCTGTGTTTAATTTGGTACTCTGTTTACCACTCTTTCTGGGTTTAATCTGCTAAGAAGTTAAAGATTCTTCTGCCCACTTTACCAGTTATTCTTTCTACACGCATTTCGTGCGCTATCATATCGTGATCGCACTTGTTGTGTACATAGATTTTGCAAGAGCCTTTATATATATATATATATATATATATATATATATATATATATATATATATATATATATATATGTATATATATATATATATATTATATATATGATGTCGTGCCGAATAGGCAGACTTTGCGATCTTGGCTTAAATAGCAACGCTCATCTTGCCATATAGGACAAGTGAAAATTTGTGTATGCAGTAATTTCGCCAAAATCATTCTGAACCTAACGAAAAAAATATATTTCACTGTGTTTGTTTAGTATTAAATTACTGTAAACAAATCTAAAATATATTTAGTTGGGTTAGGCTAAAATAAATTGCTCTTGTTATAATAAGGTTAGGCAAGTTTTCTAAGATTCTTTTGGTGCAAAATTAAATTTTTTTACATTAACATTAATGAAAAAAATATATCTTTAAACGTATATGAGAAAATTTTAGAAAGGACTTAATTTTAAATGAGTTCTTGCTTATTGACCAGTTTTACATATTCGGCACGACATATATATATATATATATATATATATATATATATATATATATATATATATATATATATATATATATATATTAGGAGTCTGTGGAGACAAAGAACTTTGTCCTTGGAGGCAAAGAGGGGAATGTATGAGAGTATAGTTTTACCAACGCTCTTATATGGGTGTGAAGCATGGGTGATGAATGTTGCAGCGAGGAGAAGGCTGGAGGCAGTGGAGATGTCATGTCTGAGGGCAATGTGTGGTGTGAATATAATACAGAGAATTCGTAGTTTGGAAGTTAGGAGGAGGTGCGGGATTACCAAAACTATTGTCCAGAGGGCTGAGGAAGGGTTGTTGAGGTGGTTCGGACATGTAGAGAGAATGGAGCGAAACAGAGTGACTTCAAGAGTGTATCAGTCTGTAGTGGAAGGAAGGCGGGGTAGGGGTCGGCCTAGGAAAGGTTGGAGGGAGGGGGTAAAGGAGGTTTTGTGTGCGACTTCCAGCAGGCATGCGTGAGCGTGTTTGATAGGAGTGAAAGGAGACAAATGGTTTTTAATACTTGACGTGCTGTTGGAGTGTGAGCAAAGTAACATTTATGAAGGGATTCAGGGAAACCGGCAGGCCGGACTTGAGTCCTGGAGATGGGAAGTACAGTGCCTGCACTCTGAAGGAGGGGTGTTAATGTTGCAGTTTAAAAACTGTAGTGTAAAGCACCCTTCTGGCAAGACAGTGATGGAGTGAATGATGGTGAAAGTTTTTCTTTTTCGGGCCACCCTGCCTTGGTGGGAATCGGCCAGTGTGATAAAAAAAATAAATAATAATAAATAAATAAATATATATATATATATATATATATATATATATATATATATATATATAGATATATATATATATATATATATATATATATATGTCGTGCCGAATATGTAAAACTGGTCAATTAGCAAGAACTCATTTAAAATTAAGTCCTTTCTAAAATTTTCTCTTATACGTTTAAAGATATATTTTTTTCATTAATGTTAATGTAAAAAATTTTAATTTTGCACCAAAAGAATCTTAGAAAACTTACCTAACCTTATTATAACAAGAACAATTTATTTTAGCCTAACCCAAATAAATATATTTTAGATTTGTTTACAATAATTTAATACTAAACAAACACAGTGAAATATATTTTTTTTCGTTAGGTTCAGAATGATTTTGGCGAAATTATTGCATACACAAATTTTCACTTGTCCTATATGGCAAGATGAGCGTTGCTATTTAAGCCAAGATCGCAAGTTCTGCCTATTCGGCACGACATATATATATATAAAGGCTCTTGCAAAATCTGTGTACACAATATCAGTATTAGCTTGTTTTCCAGTGCATCGGAGACAGTACCGTAACTCTTTGCAAAGTTTTTACAAGTCGTTACTTGATAAAGCTCTAAAATGAGAGAAAAGTTGCCTCAGTAAAAGCTTATTCTTCAATGTGTGTGTTCAGAATTGCCTGCAGCACAACAGAATTAACTCCTCGCCCAACAAAACAAGAACAGTCTTGCAACTGCCTACGCAGTTCCACTATCCAAATTCACTATTTTTTTCGCTTGCAATTATCAATAATACTCTGTTGAAGTCATTTTAAACTGCCTGGAATTTTCCAAAAAATTACAGTCGTCTTTTTTATATTTTTTCAATGGGGGCAATATTTTTTTCCCTATATTTTCAAAGAATTTTCTATCCAATCTCAAATCCGCGCCGGTAACCATATCGAATATAATCCACTTTATGGGTTGAGGTAGGAGAGTCATCTGTTGTAATGTTACGAACAGAGATCCCACAGCAGCCGAAGTCATATGTGTTCCTGTGTTTTACAAATATATATATATATATATATATATATATATATATATATATATATATATATATATATATATATATATATATATATATATATAATGTGTGTGTTTCGTTTATCAAGAAAAAATTGTAAAACTTCTCAAGACCGGGTCTTGTCTTTAGCAAACACTTTTAATAGATAATCATTATTATCATATAGAAGCACGAAACCTGCAGTGGTCATACCGCACCTGGGTATAGAGAGGCACATGGGTTCGATCTACGTAAAAAGTGAGTAGGCCCATTTCCTTGGATCGAGAGCGCCTCGCTGGCTCATAAAAAAAATTCAAGACCACTTAATATGATGTAAAAATGATTTCCATCTCATATAAGACCGCCACACCAGCGTCTGGAATATATAAATTTGGATATGTTAGGAAAGCTGGAGGCCCAGTGATGGTTAATGTCTACCTGAAGGATGGCGTTCCGGGGGTCAGCGCCCCCCACAGTGTGCTGCTAGCCTGTTCTGTGTTATCCCTCAAGGCGGTATCTTGATGCCGGTATCTTGAACGCCTCCCACTCTCCAAGTGCAATATGACCCTTACGGGTTTAGCACCTCCCCAATTAAAATAAATATATGGTTAAAGTGGGAGCAAAATGTAAATACGTTTCCCTTCAGTAGTGTTAGCCTGAGGTGGGAGACTTCAGTAGTGTCAGTCTGAGGTGGATGACTTCAGCAGTGTCACCCTGAGGCAGGAGACTTCAGTAGAGTCAGCTGGGAGACTTTAGTAGCGTCAGCCTGAAGTGGGAGACTTTAGTAGTGTCAGCTGGGAGACTTCAGTAGTGTTAGCCTGAGGTGGGAGACTTCAGTAGTGTCAGCCTGAGGTGGGAGACTTCAGTAGTGTCAGCCAGAGCTGGGAGACTTCAGTAGTGTCAGCCAGAGCTGGGAGACTTCAGTAGTGTCAGTCTGAGCTGGGAGACTTTAGTAGGGCAACGACGTTCATCAGCTACTAAAATTTCACAAGTTTCGTTCCAGCAGAGCTGATGTTATTACTTGGGAATTACAATATCTCAGGATAGGCTATCAGATACACAGAACTGTAATTTAATGAAGATATCTCCATTACTTGGCTAGAGAATAAATATTATGTATATAGTGTAGGAATTTAAACTACATTTCATATTAAAGAATGCATCACTTTGGGGAACAACACACATTCATTTTACACAAATAACCCGCACATAGGAGAGAGAAACTTCTGTGCCGACTATTTGTTTATTCCAGGCACGGCATTGTGTCTTTTTATTCTTTCAGATATTTTTTATTTTTTTGAAATAGCCTCCTGACATTTTAGAACTACATTATATTTCTAAGAGTGCATACAGTATCTTGGTGACAGCGAACCTGAACATCATGACACAAACTGTACCTTATTTCAGATCCTGATTAAGGCATGGGCTTCAGGGGCTGAAGCCCAGGGGCCTCCACCAGCTGGAGGGCCTCCAGAGATGTTTGTTCTCAACAATTTACTGATGTTTTGGGGAAGCTTGTTTCCAAGAAATTACGCGAAGCAAATGCTTGAATTTTAATTGTGGTTAACCTTGTAAAAAATTAAATTTAATCTTTCTTTAAATTTTTTACCTTGTGAAAATATCATTGGGAGCCTCACAGTACCTGCAGCCCAGAGGCCTACAAAATCTTAATCTGGCTAAGCAACACTGACTATAGGCTGACGGAAGATAAGTTGGGCAGCGCTAAGCGGCGGTGCCCAACATTAATTTACCAGAAAGGTCGGATTGCTAGGCTAGTGCGGAGAAGACACGGAGTCTGCTTTTGACTGCTGAGAAATCCAATATCATTTATGGCTTCATTTCGAGAAAGGATCAATTCAAAGCTGTCTGCCCCGCATCTGCTCTTGTTAATGTCTTTGCTATATCTTTGGTATTGTGTTGTTCATGTTACAAATGTAGCGTCTGTCAGTGTTTATATTATTTTATATTCCGTATGCAGTTAAAAATGGCATAGCGATAGTAACAGCAGTGTCGCTATAGCGACAATGGTGGTATTGGTAGTGACAGTAGTAGCGGTAATTACATTGTGGCAGTCGTTATGGTACTAGTAGCATTGGTTGTTAGGGTAGTATTGGCAGTGGTAGCTCTGCCAAATTAGCAGAATGACTATTTTCGCATTAAGTCAATTTGGACATGACGCTAACACTGCATATCATTGATTTTAGGTAATATTAAGCAAATTTAAACTGACCTGCATAGCAGAATTTAGCTAAAAAAAAAATATGCTAGTTTAAGTTAGGTTAGGTGAGGTTTCCAAAATAGGTTTGTTTCAAAAATATAACATTTTATATCTTTGTCATCGAAAAGATTATTATGGTCAATTAGCAAAAACTCATTTAAAATTAAGTCGTTTCTAAAATTTTCTCTCATACGTTTAAAGATATATTTTTATTATTTACGTTAATGTAAAAATTAGTAATTTTATACCAAAAGAACCTTAGAAAACTTACCTAACCTTATTATAACAAGCGCAATTTAATTTAGCCTAATCCAACTAAATGCATTTTAGATATGTTTACAATAATTTAATAATAAACCAACACAATGAAATATATCATGGAGCATAAATACAGTAATAGGAGTCCTCAGGTTGCTCTTTAACTCTGTATATCTTTGGTTAGGCCTCATTTAGATTATGCTGGACAGTTCTGGTCACCGTATTACAGAATGGATATAAATGCACTGGAAAACGTACAAAGAAGGATGACAAAGTTGATCCCATGTATCAGAAATCTTCCCTATGAGGATAGACTGAGGGCCCTGAATCTGCACTCTCTAGAATGGCATAGAATTAGGGATGATATGATGAGGTGTATAAATGGAAAACAGGAATAAATAAAGGGGATGTAAATAGCGTGCTGAAAATATCTAGCCAATACAGGACTAGCAGAAATGGTTTTAACTTGGATAAATTCAGATTCAGGAAGGATATAGGAAAGCACTGGTATGGTAATAGAGTTGTGGATGAGTGGAACAAACTCCTGAGTATCGTCATAGAAGCTAAGACGTTGTGTAGTTTTAAAAAATAGGTTAGATAAATACAAGAGTGGGTGTGGGTGAGTGTGAGTTGGACCTGACTAGCTTGTGTTAATAGGTCTGATGCCGTGCTCCTTCCTTAAATGGACGTGACCTGACCTGACTAGGTGGGTCATTGTTTAAGTTGGGAGGTGACTTGGACCTGCCTCGCATGGGAGGGAAAAAAGACTTAAGATACATCAGTGAAAAAGGTTGTAGGTAGAGAGAGAGAATTACTTATGAACTTGCGTGTTTTCTTTGGAATCCGTGTACAAAATTTGCCCCCACTCCTATTTTCCTAGCGCGTTCCATTGTTTCCTTAGCCTTATATTGAAATATTGCTTTCTAGTACTCATCCTCTTCAAAATGTCCAGCTTCCATCGGTATCCCCTCATCGAGACTCCTCCCATGATTCTCCCATGACTCTTCCATAGCAGTCTATGCTTGTCTTTCTGGTGTTGATCACGACTCCCCTGACACCTTAGCTGTGGTTCTTCCCATGGCATTCCCATGACATTCCCATGGCCATATGCCCTTGTCTTGGTGTCGGTTACCATGAGTACCCTGACACCCTGGCTGTGGTTCCTGCCATGGCAGCTCCGTTGCAGTCTATCCTTGTCTGAGTATATTACCTCGGTGATCACGTCTCTCCTGACCCTCGCCCTACCAGTGTCATGAGACTCAGCTTTATTTGCCTTCCGTCTTGGTTCATGTCTCCATGCTACCGGACCTGTCTTACGGCGAACCTCCCAACATTTTCAAGCTGTGTGCGTGCCTGGCTGGACTCGGGCTGCACGCTGGTACTGTGTACTCTAAGACTGTCTTCAGGTATGAAGCACACTGCTGTTGTGATTAAATGATTATGTAAGCTCTTGCAGGCAGTGTGCAGTTGCTTCGCTTGTATGTATAGATGATTGGGCGTCGGTCTCTCTCTCTCTCTCTCTCTCTCTCTCTCTCTCTCTCTCTCTCTCTCTCTCTCTCTCTCTCTCTCTCTCAAATATTGTCCCTTCAAATGTTCTCCCCTCAAATATTCTCCCCTCAAATATTCTCCCCTCAAATATTCTCCCCTCAAATATTCTCCCCTCAAATATTTTCTCCTCAATTATTCTCTCCACAAACATTCTCTTACCCTTAAACAATCTCTTCCCCTCAAGATCTTCTTCCCCTTAAATATTTTCCCCTCCTAGAGATTCTCTTCCTAAAGATTCTCTCCCCATTATCTACACCTCCCCCAGTTCATGCTCTAGCTGCAAGCACAGTCTTCCTCAACCCCTATCCCCAACATGATCTCCTACCTAATAAATTCCCCTACCTTCTCGACATGGGTTCTAGAGCCCTTTCATGCCATTTCCCCTTCCATCTCTTGTCCCCCTCCCTTACCCCTCCTCTCCTATCCAATCCTTTTCTCCTAACCATTCTGTAACCTTCATGCCAAGCAATCATCCTATTCCTCATGCAGGGACTCCACCCTCTTCCTTGCTCCTTCTTCCTCTTCTCCTCTCTCATCCTCATCTCCCTCCTCCTGCACAAACAGACTAGTTTTTCCCCTCTTCTCCCTTACTTCACTTAATTGTCTTTATCTGTCTGTCGACTTTTTTCTTTCTTCTCCCAAGCATGTGTGTGTGTGTGTATGTTTTGTGATTATCGTGTGTGTGTGTACTCGCCTATTTGTGGTTGCAAAGGTCGATACATAGCTCCTGTGTGTGTGTGTGTGTGTGTGTGTGAGATTAAAGGAAGAGACAGATACAGTGACACGCACACGCGCGCGCGCGCACACACACACACACACACACACACACACACACACACACACACACACACACACACACACACACCAACGTACTCGTCTTGGCTGTCTTCCAGGGCTGGTTACTCAACACTTGCATTATTCCCCCCTCTCATCCCCCCTATCCTCTAACTCGTACGTTACCCCCTCCCCTCAGACTTTACATGGAGACACCTCTTTTACCCCCCCCCTCCCACTTCCCTCCCCCATCACCCTTCTCTCACACTAATGTTGTTCTTGCATGCAACTTATACGCCCTCCCAGCTGTTGCATCCGCGTATGGTGTGAGTCAAGGGAACAATACATGAAAATTTAACTCTAAGCCGGCAAATTATAGAGGCGATTGAAAATACCAGGGAGGAATTATAGGAATTTCTAGCACACAAGTGTCTATTATATGCTGGGTGAATCAGAGGCAGCTGATTGGTTCACAAGTTTCTCTCTGCCCAGAATTCTGTTTTGGATAACTTTCGGGAATTCACTCAAAGGAAGATTAATACAAAATGGAAATGGAAAATACTGTATCAATATCTTGAAAAAAAATGTCAAAGAAGACTTTATATTATAGTCTTATTGAACTAAAGTTTTCCTGTCACAATGATACGACAACTATTAAAAATAAATATTACCAATTTTCTTAACTTTGTGACTGAGATACAGCTGGGATTCAGATCTAAATAATTCTACACATTCGATCTACTGATTTGCTCTAACTACCTGTTGACGACCTGTTGACGATCTGTTGATTACCTGTTGGTGTCGGAGGTCACTGCTCCCCGCAGCCCGATCCTGGACTAGGCTTCTTGGTTGCTGTCTTATTCAGTCAGGTTTTTTTTTTTTTTTTTGCTCTAAGCTTCAATTAGCCTAATGCAAACACCACAGCCCAGCTGATCAGGAGCTGTCCCGAGAAGCCCGTCAAGTTCCCTCTTGAAGACAGCTAAGAGCCTCACTGTAACTGCACCAGCCTCACGAACCTACAGCAAATTATTTTTTGACAGAGATAATAACGAATATCAGAGAGAGATGAGGATATATTTATTATATATACCTGGACTGCAGAGTGGCCTTCAACACAGTACCTCAATAGATGTTGATCCAGTAATTAGAGTAACAAGCACAGAGCAAAATGAAAATGTTCAGTGTCGAGGAATATCTGAGGAACACAAGACACACTACCTGTAAGGGAGGAAGTATCAGGATGGACAATTTTGACGATCAGAGTCACCCATGATTCAGTTTTGGACGAGCAGGGTCACTCATGATTCAGCCTTTGACGATCAGTCACCCATGATTCAGTTTTGGAATCTTCTGATATATATAAACAACTCACCAGACTTGTTTATATATATCAGACGATTATATAAACATAAAGCTTTGATAAGAATTTATCAGATACTAACGGATATAGACTACATCCACATTTAACAGGATGCAAACTTGGTTAAACAAGTGGTTACTGGAATTCACCCCAACAAGTGCTAGGATATCAAAATTTGAGAGTAGAAGAAAAATATCTGCAAGTACGAGCCAGAAGTAAAACAACACGGACAGGCAATAATACAGGTAAATATAACATTGAGCATTTCGCCTGTATTAAGTTGACAAACGTTATATATTTTTTTTTATGAAATTAAATAGTCTTAGCACATACACTGCATTATCATCCTAGACGCCTCTTAGAGTGTTCTGCACCCGGTAAATCTTGTACAGAAGCTTGAGAAAGTGTAGAGGTTCGCAACTACAGATAGGTGCTCCAGGACGGGTCCTGGCCCGGGTCTTCATGCGCTGATCCGGCAGGTTTGCAACTAATCTAATTTCAGTCCTGAAGAAGATGCACTGTGAGGAATGATTCGAGGAACTGAACATGATAGATAAATGGCATTGGCAAGATGGGTAGGCAGAGGCTGCTTGACAAGAGTGGAAGGGGAACAAGAACTCAAAGATGGAAGCTAAAATATGAAGATGAGTTAAAGGGATGTTTAAAATCCACTACCTATACAATGAACTTTAAATGCAACAAGCAAATTCTGTGTACATTTAGGAGAATAAATTCAAATTCAAATTTTTATTTTATATGCTATACAAAGCAGGATTGTATGACCCTTGTGGGTTTAGTGCTGAGCTTTGACTGTAATAATAATATGCTGTACAAAGATAATGTAATTTATATGTAATAAAACATTGTTAGCCACACGAGAAATCTAATATGCAAGTGTATTTCTACGCTGGTATCAAGATTAATACTGGTTGATGGTAGGTCCTGACCGTCACTCACAGCTTCTTACCTTGAGAGACTGAGCTCGGCGTCCGAGACCCGACCCCAGCACCCACAACTAGGTGAGTACAACAAGTAGTTTCCCCTGACCGACTTTCAGACAGTAGTGGTGGTATAGTAGTAGTAGTAGTGGGGGGAATTCCCCAAGTTCAGCCCACTACCCTTGCTAGCCTCTTTCGTTCACTCTGGTCTTGTTCCTCGCTGAAGACGTCACTACCAACCCCCGCCTGTTTCCCCCCGTGCGTGCGTGAACGCGCATTCGTTTGTCCATTCGTTTTTCTCTGCACGTCAAATTTATTTTCTAAAAGAAATATCAAGCTTCTCTGTTCTTTCTCTCGGCCCCAGTTTTTTAAAGTCTAGCGAGACTGATATCAACTCTAAATAATGGTTAATTATATACTTTAAAAAATTGTGGGATAATAAAGATTATTCTGATCAACAATTAATGAGCGAACGTCAGCAGGATGCTTCCCATCTGACGCAGAGCCTTGATTACCTCCCGTACAGCACGAGTACACAGTCGTACAGCACGAGTACACAGTCGTACAGCACGAGTACAGAGTCGTACAGCACGAGTACACAGTCGTACAGCACGAGTACACAGTCGTACAGCACGAGTACACTGTCGTACAGCACGAGTACATAGTCGTACAGCACGAGTACATAGTCGTACAACACGAGTACACAGTCGTACAGCACGAGTACATAGTCGTACAGCACGAGTACATAGTCGTACAACACGAGTACACAGTCGTACAGCACGAGTACATAGTCGTACAGCACGAGTACACAGTCGTACAACACGAGTACACAGTCGTACAGCACGAGTACACAGTCGTACAGCACGAGTACATAGTCGTACAGCACGAGTACACAGTCGTACAGCACGAGTACATAGTCGTACAACACGAGTACACAGTCGTACAGCACGAGTACATAGTCGTACAACACGAGTACACAGTCGTACAGCACGAGTACATAGTCGTACAGCACGAGTACATAGTCGTACAACACGAGTACACAGTCGTACAGCACGAGTACATAGTCGTACAGCACGAGTACACAGTCGTACAACACGAGTACACAGTCGTACAGCACGAGTACACAGTCGTACAGCACGAGTACATAGTCGTACAGCACGAGTACACAGTCGTACAGCACGAGTACATAGTCGTACAGCACGAGTACACAGTCGTACAACACGAGTACACAGTCGTACAACACGAGTACACAGTCGTACAGCACGAGTACACAGTCGTACAGCACGAGTACACAGTCGTACAGCACGAGTACACAGTCGTACTACTGCAGCATAAGTCGTTGAAGGTGGTGTCTCCTAGTCATTAGTCCAAACCTCGTCGTTACACAATTTAAAGCGCTGCCAATGGTTGTGAAGGGTTCTTCTTTCAAGGAATTGGAGCTCTCCATAATCATAATGTCAATAATACCAATAAAAATAATAATAACAATAACACTATACATGGCATTCAAAATCGAAGTACAATCCGTGCATATTTAATAGTAAATTACAAAAAAAAGTTTTATGTATTGACCACTAAAAGTTACACTTAAATGTACACAACCAATCACGTTAGTGAACATTTGTTTTAACGTCTGTTTTGTTATACCATCTGTTGTACACTGTTTTAACATCTGTTTTGTTATACCACCTGTTGTACACTGTTTTAACATCTGTTTTGTTATACCACCTGTTGTACACTGTTTTAACATCTGTTTTGTTATACCATCTGTTGTACACTGTTTTAACATCTGTTTTGTTATATCATCTGTTGTACACTGAACGTCTGTTTTGTTATACCATCTGTTGTACACTGTTTTAACGTCTGTTTTGTTATACTATCTGTTTTACGCTGTTTTAACGTCTGTTTTGTTATACCATCTGTTGTACACTGTTGACCTGTAACTCTTCCACCGTATGAAGATGATTTGATTGTAATAATAATACCATAGTAATATAATGACAGCAAACTCTGGAAGTAGCATAATACATGCCATGTGTCGCGTACTAGTGTTGGTGTTACGTGGGCGCTGCGGACTCGAGCTTCCGTATACTAACCCTTTGTGCTGTATATCAGCAGCTGCGTCTCCAGATGGTCGCTGACTCCTGCTGCTGGTAGCAAAACTTGTGAAGGCAGTTATCAGATGAGAGACAGTTCCTTGGTGACGATGACGACCACACCTGACACTTCTGCTCGTCACTTTACACTGGTATGCATTGATGGGGGAAAAAATACTGCTTTGTTGCCTGGTGGGTGACTGCAAATTCTCATTCTCTCTCTCTCTCTCTCTCTCTCTCTCTCTCTCTCTCTCTCTCTCTCTCAAAACTTCAGGGTTGCTTTTTGTACAATTATTACTTTCTCAAACTGGATTGATTTAGACCCCATATTTTGCAAGAGTTTAATTAACGAGGACAGTGTGGCCATGAACCATCTGTTGAAAGGTAATCGATTTCCTGGGTGTTTACAGGCGTCTGCAACATGACACTCACACCCTTAGAAAACTGATCTAACATTATAGGAAATGGACAGCCTCCGAAAATGGACCGAACATTGCAAATATTAGAAAACTTGCCAACCATTCCCAGCCTTTGAAAACTGACGAATCGTTGCTAACTTTAACATTAATACTTTACCCCGTGGCCTGGTGGCTAAAGCTCTCGCTTCACACGGCGAAGGGTCTGGGTTCGATTCCCAGCGAGGGTAGAAACACTGGGCGTGTTTCTTTATATCGGTTGTCTGTTCACCCATCAGTAAAATGGGTACCTGGGTGTTAGTCGACTGGTGTGGGTCGCATCCTGGGACAAAACGGACCTAATTTTCCCGAAATACTCTGCATAAGAAGTGGCTTTCTATATAGTAGTATGTCATTGATGTCAGCTAGGCCTGTATACCTTGTATATGTACTTGTAGAAATAGATATTATTATTATTATTATTATTATTATTATTATTAAAAAAAGGAACAAACACAGCCGTTTTCAGTGAACAGACCGAGTATAGGTAATTTGGTTTTGTGTGTTCGTTACTAGGTGTCAAAGGCACTTGTCAACAGACACTTGACCTTTGGGTTGGTTGTATGCACTCGACTAGTCGTGGTTGCAGAAGTCGAGTCACATCTCGTGGCCCCGTCTCTTCGTTGGTCGCTGCTAGGTCCATTCCCTTCTCCATGAGCTTTATCGTGTGTGTGTGTGTGTGTGTGTGTGTGTGTGAGTGTGTGTGTGTGTGTGTGTGTGTGGTGCTTGCTGGGTTTCAAGTATCATCTGTCGCTGCCTGTTAAGACACAGTCGACCAGCACTGCTGTTTCTTGGCCTCTTAGACCCTCTCATATTTACTACTGAAACTGTGTAAGCGGTTTGTTTTCATCACTTTCTCTTCTGGCTCGTTCCAGTTTTCTTTTTGCACTTCACAGAACGAAGGAATATTTCGTAACACCCCTGAAGCTCTCTTGGGCTTGCAGCATCGATCCTTCCCTCGTCTTTCTGATGCCAGTGTCTCATGTCTACCCTGTCAACCTCTATTTGTCTTGTACGTCATAATTATATCTTCTTTGGTCCTTTTCTTGTGTTAAATTCTGTCAGCCTTCATCTACTACGTACACTCACCTCCCTCAGACTAATGTCACTGTGTACCTGGTCTGCGTCTCCAGCTGCCTTCTCTCTTCACTGACTCGCTCTCCTCACACCTCAAACAGCCTGTTCCTATTTACTCTATCTTCTAGTGATGTCCCTTCTTAAGCCTGCCTTCTTTGGCTTTTTATTCTCTCAGTTCTAGCACCAGTCTCGTTGCGAGCCTTTGGATATTTTTGTTTTTTTTATGTTAGATCAAGTTCGAATTCAGTAGTAGTAGTTAGTACTTACTAGTTGTCAAAACCACTTGTCGATAGATACTTGGTCCTGTGTGTGTGTGTGTGTGTGTGTGTGTGTGTGTGTGTGTGTGTGTGTGTGTGTGTGTGTGTGTGTGTGTGTGTGTGTGTGTGCACGCGCGCAAAGTGTCTGTTCAGTGCTCTAGCGCGTGTGTGCATGCGCGTGCTCTTGCTTCAAGACAGACGTTCTATTGTGTGTCGTGTACACAAACACATGCACTCTTGCTCACACGCACACAGGTCGGCATGTACACTTATATAGACTGCTGGCGCCGCTGCCACTACAGATGTTAGGGACCTAATTCGTCCCTAACATGTCCCCACCACCACCACCACTACTACTACCACCACCACAACCACCACAACCACCACCACAACCACCACCATCACCACCTCCGTCACCACCTCCGTCACCACTACCACCACAACCATCACCACCACCACTACTACCACTACCACCACCACTACTACCACCACAACCACCATCACCACCTTCGTCACCACCACCACCACAACCACCACCACAACCACCACCACCACCACAACCACCATAACCACCACCACAACCACCACCGCCATCATCACCAATACAACCACTTCCGCCACCACCACCACAACCACCACCACAACCACAACCACCACCACAACTACCACCACAACTACCACCACAACCACCACCACCACAACCACCACAACTACCACCACAACCACCACCATAACTACCACCACAACCACCACCACGACAACTACCACCACCACAACCACCACCACAACTACCACCACAACCACCACCACAACCACCACCACAACCACCACACCCACCACCACCACCACCACAACTACCACCACAACCACCACCACCACCACAACTACCACCACCACAACCACCACCACAACCACCACCACCACCACCACAACCACAACCACCACAACAACCACCACCACAACCACCACCACAACCACCACCATCACCACCTCCGTCACCACTACCACCACAACCACCACCACAACCATCACCACCACCACTACTACCACTACCACCACCACTACTACCACCACAACCACCATCACCACCTTCGTCACCACCACCACCACAACCACCACCACAACCACCACCACCACCACAACTACCACCACCACAACCACAACCACCACCACAACCACCACCACCACCACCACAACCACAACCACCACAACAACCACCACCACAACCACCACCACAACCACCACCATCACCACCTCCGTCACCACTACCACCACAACCACCACCACAACCATCACCACCACCACTACTACCACTACCACCACCACTACTACCACCACAACCACCATCACCACCTTCGTCACCACCACCACCACAACCACCACCACAACCACCACCACCACCATAACCACCACCACAACCACCATCACCACCATAACCACCACCACAACCACCACCGCCATCATCACCAATACAACCACTTCCGCCACCACCACCACAACCACCACCACCACAACCACCACCACAACCACCACCACAACCACAACCACCACCACAACTACCACCACAACCACCACCACCACTACTACCACAACCACCACAACTACCACCACAACCACCACAACCACCACCATAACTACCACCACAACCACCACCACGACAACTACCACCACCACAACCAATACGACAACTACCACCACCACAACCACCACCACAACCACCACCACAACCACCACAACTACCACCACAACCACCACCACCACCACAACTACCACCACAACCACAACCACCACCACAACCACAACCACCACCACCACCACAACCACAACCACCACCACAACCACCACAACCACAACCACCACCACAACCACAACCACAACCACCACCACCACAACCACAACCACCACCACAACCACCAACACAACCACCACAACCACAACCACAACCACCATCACAACCACCACCACAACCACAACCACCACCACAACCACAACCACCACCACAACCACCACAACTACGACCACCACCACAACCACCACAACCACAACCACCACCACCACCACAACCACCACCACAACCACCACCACCACCACAACAACCACCACCACCACCACCACCACCACCACCACCACAACCACAACCACCACAACCACCACAACCACCACCACAACCACAACTACGACCACCACCACAACCACCACCACCACAACCACCACCACCACCACCACCACAACCACAACCACCACCACCACCACAACCACCACCACCACAACCACCACCACCACCACAACCACCACCACCACAACCACAACCACCACAACCACCACCACAACCACCACAACCACCACAACCACCACCACCACAACCACCACCACCACAACCACAACCACCACAACCACCACCACAACCACCACCACAACCACCACCACCACCACCACAACCACCACAACCACCACCACCACCACAACCACCACCACCACCACCACAACCACAACCACCACAACCACCACCACAACCACCACAACCACCACCACAACCACAACCACAACCACCACAACCACCACCACCACCACAACTACCACCACAACCACAACCACCACCACCACAACCACAACCACCACCACAACCACCACAACCACAACCACCACCACAACCACAACCACAACCACAACCACAACCACCACCACAACCACCACCACAACCACCACAACCACAACCACAACCACCACCACAACCACCACCACAACCACAACCACCACCACAACCACAACCACCACCACAACCACCACAACTACGACCACCACCACAACCACCACAACCACAACCACCACCACCACCACAACCACCACCACAACCACCACCACAACCACCACCACAACCACCACCACCACCACCACCACCACCACCACAACCACAACCACCACAACCACCACAACCACCACCACAACCACCACCACAACTACGACCACCACCACAACCACCACCACCACAACCACCACCACCACAACCACCACAACCACCACCACCACCACAACCACCACCACCACAACCACCACAACCACCACCACCACCACAACCACCACCACCACAACCACCACCACCACCACCACCACCACCACCACAACCACAACCACCACAACCACCACCACAACCACCACAACCACCACCACCACCACCACCACAACCACCACCACCACAACCACAACCACCACAACCACCACCACAACCACCACAACCACCACCACAACCACCACCACAACTACGACCACCACCACAACCACCACCACCACCACCACAACCACCACCACAACCACCACAACCACCACCACCACCACAACCACCACCACCACCACAACCACCACCACCACCACCACAACCACAACCACCACAACCACAACCACCACCACCTCCACCCAAAACAAACTCCTCAAGGGTGAACACATTATATAAAAACTTTCGGCTTGTAAACAGCGTCTCCCAACTCCTTAAGGAACTATTTTCGTCTCCTTCCTTTTCTTCTTCCTTCTCTAGTTTCCGCGACATCTGCAGAAAACATTTTTGTTTTGGAAAGAACATAGTTATATCTTGTGTTAGACGCTGGCCGCCGCTAAGTAGGTGTACATTAGCTGGAAGTGGAGTCTGGGCAGAGTGAACTTACCTGCCTTATCCACTTATTTGTGGTGTCTGGGGTCGAGTCTCCGATTCTGGCACTGCCTCTTAACCACCATCTGGCACTGCCTCTTAACTTGCAACTTGCTGGTATTCCTGTCCACCCTATCAAGTCCTCTTGAGTATTTTCTCTATGGTGATAATGTCTCCTCAGATTCTTCTATCCTGTAATATATTTTTTTTAGCCTCTTCTTAAAGCTCGGCACTTTATTCTGTTTTTTAACAAGCTTTATCAGATGTTACCAAGCTGGTGCTGCATACTTTAAAGCATGACCTCATATATGTCGTATATAGAACTATACTGACTGTCTTGACATTCCTGAGATTCCTTGAGATGCCTTAGATTTGCTGAATGAGAATTCACTGCAAAAAAGTTATTAGGTTGATGTGTACATCTATCGATATGCTCGGCATTGTGCTCACCCTTAGGTCTTTCTCGTTGAGTGAGATTTTCAGCTTCTGTCCCCCACTAGGTTGTGCTCAATTTCTAGGCATATCTCCTTTGCCAACTTTCATAATCTTGCATTTGCTGAAGTTGAATTCCGGTTGCCACTTATACCTGACCAACCCTGCGGTGTGTCCAGGTCCATTTATAGTCTTTTCTTGTCCTCGTCGCTTTTTATTGCCCTCGTAAATTTTACACCATCTCTTTTGGTGTATAATTCATATGGAGATAAAAGGTACAAAATACACGATAGGAAAGCAAACACAAAATGGAATCATCATTTATCTGTATATCTAACAATTTCAACCGCAACAACGGTTTATACAACATAGCTGAGCCCTTTGCCAGGAAACTTCATCGTTATCCTAGATGATAACACACACACACCCTCCCGTCCCGTGCAGGTCTGTCTCAGATCCAACCTACCCAACATCCTCTCCCGTCCTTTGCAGATCAGTCTCAAATCCAGCCTACCCAGTATTCTGCACCTAACTCTCTTATGGAGAAGACCTGGGAGAGGACCCGTCCTGGTGAACCTACCTGTACCTGTTTACCCAGGCAGATCTGTTTGTGACTTGATAAAGTTCACTGTGTGGGCGAAACGTAGACAATAAAGGATCAAATTTTACCGCATTTGTGTTTATTTTTCCATATAATTCATATATAGAAGAAACAGCATTCGTCCTAATACGGATCCTTTGGGAAGCCCACTTGGCACTTTTTCTCATTCAGATATCTCTTCTCAGGCAATCATTGTCTCTTTCCCATCAGGAACTCTTTTATCCACTCTAATTCCTGCCTTCTCAGGTTTTCGTTCTATTCTCTCTTGAGGTACAATATCAAATGCCTTCTTGTGTTTCAAGAATATGCAGCCTACCCATTCTCTCTCCTCTCTCTCTCTCTCTCCCTCCCTCACTTACGTTACTATATCGTAGAACCCCAGCAGCTTTTCAAGACGACATTTGCCGTCTCAAAACCTGTGCTGGTTATTGTGATAAACCACTTCTCTAGAAGTGCTCCATCACTCTCCTTGTTATCTTCTCCATTACCTTACATTGTGCGCATGTCGGTGTTTAACACTGTGTCTCCTTTCTCAAATATTGGCAACTGTCCCATATCCTTTGACTTCTTGTAGATGTTAGTGGTGCAGACAGTGCTTCTGATCCCTCTCGCAGAATTCATAATGACACTTTGTCAGGTCTTATTGCCTCTGATATATCCGGCTCAGTCAAAAGATTTTCTCACTCATTCTGTTGTGTTTATGATGTCCGGTACCAGTTGGTGTACTCTTTCTCACTAAATCTTTCTCATCGTCCCTGTTTCCGTTGGAAACGCCTCTTTAATTTGTTTACTCAACTTCTCAGACTTGTAAGCTCCCCTCCCTTCAGTGTTATTACTTAGTTTTTTATTGTCGTCTTTCTGTGATGTGATTGTGAAGCAGTTTTGGTTCAGTCTGTGTCTGCTGCTGCTGCCATGTCACTCTCAGACTGTCGCTCAGCTTCTCGTCTTACCCTTGTATGTTTGTTTCTGGCTCTCATTCTCACGTCTCTTTTCTTCTGTCCCTTCATTTCCATAATTTATGTTTTTGTCCCTTCGATTTTTTTTCTTTGAAACTTTGATTAAAGCAAGGACTATATATTTTTACCATTTTTTCTTCTGATTATAAAGTTCTCTGCCTTCCAGCAGTTTCCAGCAAAGTGTTTCATCTCAATTGTTGACTTTCAAATTCCCTTTCCCATTATACTGCAGTCAGGAATTCTCCCATCCTTCAGAATTTCCTCCCATCCCTTCAAAATTTCTCCTCACCTGCTATTCTTCTTTCAGTATTTACTTCTACAAGATATTCTAAATTCAGTATTGTTTGGTAGTTAGCACTCACAGATCTCTTGCAGCCTATTTTGCTTTTTCAACCTATCTTGCTTATTTATCCTATCTTGCTTATTCATTTCCACGTCTCTTGTGTCCTTGACATACTGACATAAAATTTTTATATCATCTTCATCTTGGTTCTCCACGTTTCTGGTCCTCTATGTGGGGTCCCAATTCTACCAGCCTATTTTCTTTGCGGTTAAAATCTCCCATATTAATTCTTCTTGCTTCTTCCGCTGTGGTATCAAGCGTTGCCTTGAGGTTGTATCTGCTTTCTTGCCTTGGTCTCTTACTATTTGATGGTGGGTTGTAGATCACTGCTACTATTGCTTTGGGTTCCCCAGTCTTGATTGCATCTACTACGTAGTCAAATGACTAAGTTCTTGAAAACTTCGCTGGTTTATAATTCGTTCAATTCCTTCCCTTCCCATTTCCTCATTACTTTGTATCCTGTTATTTCAGTTAATTTTGACTCTGTGATAACTGTGATGTCTGAGTGTGTGCATACATTCTGAGTGATGAGTTGAAAGAATGGAGACACACACTCAGACATCATAGTTACCACAGAGCCAAAATTTGATAATCCATCTATATTTTTGTACCATACTCTGGGCTTTTTCTTTTGCTTAGCTCTGGTTTGTTGACAAGATGTATGGCTAGGATGGATGCATGCAGTGTTAGAGGCGAAGAGTTCAAGGTTATAGCTGTAAATATTGGGGAGGATGGGAAGATCATGGGTTTATTCTTATCGTGGAGTTGAGCATTCTGAGGGATGGGCAGAGGTCAGCCTTGAGAAATTTCTGGAGGTTGTGTGCTCGTTCCTTTCGCTGCCTTCCTTTTCCTGTGGGTTTAGCGCTTTGTTATGATTATAATAACAGTAATTCTCTTTCCCGTATCTGACGACTTTGTGCAAGTTCCCTCAAATGTTTTCTCTTCATTTCCGTTCTGTCTCCATCCAGGAACACACGGTGATATCTTGTTCTCCCCCACGAAGGTTCTCTGTCACAAGATCCTGTTTCAGGCTTTTTGTGGCCCGAAGGTTAATCTGATTGGGTGTTGTTTGATTGGGAGGACTCCGCGATCCTCTCAGTAGTTTCCACCTGCTCTAATTCATTTCCTCTCATACACTGAACGATCGATATGATCTAGTGTGCCTTCTCCTCTCCTTCTGATCTGCTATCAGCCTCTTCAAGTATGTGTGTGTGTGTACGCTTGCGTGCGTGCGTGAGCCCTTTTTTCTTTTGCATTGGATCATAGACCATAGAGACGAATCATATTTTGGCCACAACTTCAAAGTTCGCCGTACAAGGGCCATAACGAGACAACATATTATAATAGATCACAGATAAACATAACTGAGGAATTCATTAATGGCAGGATAGGACGGGACAAGTTACGATGATTATACGCTGTTTAAAATATAACAGAAAAAAACCTTGACGAGAATTACAAAAGCATTATCATGGTAGGGTAGTTTGTCTTCACTGCCCAATCATGGCAGATAATAGAAAGATACACTGTTCCCAGGAAGATCCCAGCATCGTTAAACAAGGTTGAGTTCCGACTATTGTGGGTATCATGGTGTGGTACGTAGCAGCAGGGTAAGCCATTATTAAGGTAGACTCCTCATCCTTCTCTCTTTTCACAGAACACATCACAGCGTGTTTAGACATTGAAAATAACAGGGTAGAACATTGCAAGGCCGAGCGTGAGAAAGTGGACCTTGGGAAGGGATGTTAAGGGTAGACTAAACTCTCGTCTGCAAGCTAATACCACAAGCAATAATAATTTTGCAAATGTTTATGCATAAACCCATTAGCTAAAAACATTGTTAATCACTGTTATATTAGTCATCTCAATTGTTAACTACTAGGCTAAATTAATTAAAACAGTAATAATTACTGGATCAAATCAATGAAATGTAAGTGCTGATTACTAGGTTAAATACGCTAAGAAGTACTAATCTGTACGCCAAATCAGTTAACCATGTGGGTCTGTAGCACAAGGAATAATATACGCTGATTTCTGATCAATCTGACTGTTATTGGTGCTGAGAGAGACTGAAGGAGCCACCGAATTAAACGTAACAGGAATCTTCAGCATTAATATCAGCAGAACTTACAGAAAGAGTGATATGTGCAGCAAAGGAACAACAGCAGTAACAACAGCAGCAGCATTGGCGACAAAAAGATAGCAAGAATATTACGAATATTACGCAGGAGAGGCAGCAACAGGAAGTAACAAAATCAGCTACAAGAGAGTAAAAATAGCAGCAATAGCACCAGAGCGGCAGGAACAGCATCAACATAAACAACAATAACACCAGAACAAAAGAAGTAGCAACGACTTTAACAGCAAAACCTGTACTACAACCACCAGCAAAAGCTGAAGAAAAGCGACAGCAGACATACCAGTAATAAAGCAACAGCAGCACCAATATTAGCATATAAGATAACATCAATAAGCGCAGCAAGAACCTCGGAAGTACTGGCAGAGAGCAGACTGGCGGAAGCAGTAACAACAGAAGTAACTTCAACAGAAATAGTACCACCTTCAGTTATAGAAGTAACATTTACAGGTAACGCATTATGAATAACAGAAACGATAGAAGGGATTTTCATAGTAGGAGCAGCAGCAAGAGAAGAAGCAACAACAGTAGCAACAGCAGAAATCTGTAAACGACCAACAACAACAATTCGGAATAACATCAGAAGCAGCAGTAAGACGAGAAACGTCAAAATGATCAATTGCAATATTAGGTACGGCGTCAGCAACAGCAGAAGCAGCAGTAACAATAGCAGCAGGAACTTCAAAAGAAGCAATAACAGAATAATGGATGAAACCTCAGTAGCAGTAGCTAGAACACTTGGAATTCAAACAGCAACAACAGAAGCAGCAATAATAATAACGACAGAAACCTCAACAGCAGCTACAGCAGCAACTAGAGCGCTAGGAACAGCAGCAGTAGAAGCAGCAGCAACAACAACAGTAGCAGTAGGAGCCTCGACAGGAGCAACTAGAACATTAGGAATAACAGCAGCAACAATAGTAGCAACAGGAGCGGTATTAGATATAAGAGCTTGAGGGTTGGGGAGCCAGCAGTGGCGCCGTAGTCTGGGTTCGTCAGCGGTAACCCAGCGTAATACCTAGGTTAGGCAAGCTTTATGGCTGGCCCCAGGGTGCCTGCTCCACACCTTGCCTTACGATCCTTGTGAAGCCCTTGTGTACGAGGGGAGGGAGAGAGAGACAGACAAAAACAAGAAAGGAATGCTATGTCGTCTCTTGGACACACACGCAAATCTCCAGGAACTGGGCAAGGTCTTGCGTTGAATCACATGCCTGGAACCACGGGTGCTCGGCCTAGCGGAATGTCTCAAAGCCTCCTGAATATCTTGACGCCTTTGCCTGTCCTTTGTGCAAGTCTTTTCCCCTCAAGGAAGGTTCCTTGATGTTGGTGAGGGGCTCTTGATTTAGGGAATTGGATCTGTGCTCCAGTTCCCCGAATTAAGCCTGGATGCCTTCCACATCCCCCCCCCCCCCAGGCGCTGTATAATCCTCCGGGTTTAGCGCTTCCCCCTTGATTATAATAATAATGTGCAAGTCTTTTCTCCGAGTCGTTTCCACCAGTGGTTGCTGCAAGACGGTCTTACAAGTATCGTCTTAGAGCGTGCTGGAACTAAAGTCGTCGCCAGGAAATGTTTCAGAGATTATAGGTAAGTTTTAATTCTTCTGCTAGTCAGCAGAAAAGATCATTTCGACTTGGCGTTTCTGCACTTGGAAAATGTAGGCTTCAAATCATTTCTTTTGGACTTTATGGAATGAATGTACTCTTACTTTTCGTGTTATTTCTCAAGTAGTGAGTCTAAGAACGTTTAGTTTATGCCGCTCACTCATCTAAGTTATTCCCATCAGCGGCTGGAGAAAGACTTGGATGTATCTTCTGGACGTGCTAAATTCAAAACTTTTTTTTATAACCACCTTCCAGAGAGAGAAAATAAAGTTTTTGTATATTGCTTATGAATTTCACCCTAGTCTGCGCTCTGCGGTAGCGATATTGTAAATCAGGTAATTGATGTCGTGAGGTCGCATCACACTACTAATCTAACTGCTTCTGAAAATAAGCTGATCTCTACAATGCTCACTAACCATCTAAGTAGACTAGGACTAACGACCAGAATATTGGCGAAAACTTATTGCACTTAATTATTAGGATTAGACTGAGAGTGACAAAGTACAAGAAGTGCTTGCATCTTCCTCATGTATTTACCTCAGGCTGAAACGAGAAACTCCAGTTAATCCTCATTTACTATTCCTTTGCGTCCAGGAAAACTCGAGCAACTCAACCAACTGCAAACATTGGCCTTGGAAACTTTACCAACACTCCACCACTTAGCCACCTACCAACAACGAATTTGGCAGCATCAGACACTACCAATAACGACCACAAGGATATCACAAGCCTTCCACTAACCACGTACCAACAATGACGTTGGTAGCTTCACAAACAATCCACCACTTAACCAACTACCGACAAAGCATTGGTAGTATCATGAACGCAACCAACAACGATCATAAGGATATCACAAACTTTCCAGCACTCAATCACCTTCCAGCAGTGATCATGATATTATAAACACTACAGCATTCAGCCACTTAAAAATAGTTACTTTGGTGCTATCACAAACACACCACCCAACCACTAACAGCAATGACCTTGGTAGCATCACAAACACTCCACTACTCATCCACTGCCAACAACGACCTCAGTGATATCTTAAACACCACCACTCAACCACCTACCAGCTGCCCTAGTAGCATCACAGATCATTACTAAACAACCTACCAACAACCACCTTGGCAGCATCACTGACAAATCTTCCGCTGACGCTTCTGACTCCTGGAACCAAGACTAGCACAAATCCTCACTAACACTTCTTTGATCGTTCAGTCGTTCATTTCTCTTTACCAGTTACCTTATATTTGGTCACCTTCCGTTCTACATGTCCCTTCTTGCTCCACACTTGTTCTTCCCCATCCTTTTCTTTCCTCACCCCCGTTTTTTTGCTCCAAACCAATATTTCTTCCTTGTTCCTTTTATGCCCTTTCCTGCCTCATTCCAATAGTTAACGACAACCCTCTCCAAAAATATTCCTGTTTGTTTTCCTCCATCTTTCCTTCCAGCTTCCTCCCTTCCCTAGGTTTCTTCCCTTCCAATATCCAGGCTTTTTCCCTGCCAGCTTCAAACATTGCTACCTCCCCCCAGGCACACCATTACCACTCCAAGTTCCCTCCCGCCACCTCACGTCTCTTCCTCCCTCTCACACAGCCATTTCCTCTCGTCATTGATACGGTGAGCAGCCAAGATCAAATATTCCCGGGCTGTGTTTTATCATCATCAAGCGTGTAGCAATCTCTCGCTGGCTTCCCCATACGAACCAATTTTTACGCTAGTATGAAAATGGAAGTAGATAGCAGCGTGCGGGGCCCTGGCCTGTGTGTGTGGGGTGGCTGACTGCCGCTAGCAATATCAAGACCCAGCAGTGTCACAACTCTCTCCCAGGCGCATTCCTAAGAGGCCTCAGAATATCCTGTCTGGGTAAGTCACGTCGTGGAATGCAGATTGCGCTATTAACAAATAACAATATCTAGAACGTTTTTATGGGGCGAGTGTTACGATTCTGTTACTTGATGTGGAACGCCAAACCCGTGTGGGTTATTCAGTGCAAGGGTGTGAGGAAGTATGTGGGAGAGGCAGATAAGACCCCAGGGTACGTATAGATGTTATCTATCGAGAAAGCCAAGCAACATACCAGGTTGGTAGACAGTAACTTTCCAGGTAGTCACTGCTGCCATGTCATGACAAGAGTGAGACGGTAGCCTGTTAAATGTGTGACATTCTGGCAGGATTATTGATAATTTTTTTGTCTCATTGTGTAACATGGCAAGCAAATTTTAAAGACATCTACCTATACTTGTTATACGTTAAGTTTTATGTTTACGCTTTTTCTTACTGACTCTGATTCCAGTAACATTTCCTATCCAGTTCAATAGGCGTAAGACCTGGCAGCTGCGACGATGATCCTGAAACATACACGGATAAGGACTCGATTCTCCGTACCATAATCGCGGGATCAAACACCTGCCTGCCTCACCTATTTCATCTATTAAAAATATGTTTGAAGTTAAACGAACCACTGAGATCTCGGATAATTTTTTTACGTTGAAAAGGCAGTTAAGAATCACTTTGATAATTAAAAGATGTTGGGAAATATGATAAAAAGAGTAACTAATTTTTTTTTGTAATTGGGAAATATTCACTCAACTTTACGATTTCTTTAAAATCTATTTTATTATTACTACTACTACTAATTTATACTTATTTTTATTATTACTACTATTTTATTATATAAATATTTTTTTTCAACAAACCGGCCGCATCCCACCGAGGCAGGGTGACCTAAAAAGAAAGACGAAAGTTTCACTTTTTAAATTTAGTCATTTATACAGGAAAAGGGGTTACTAGCCCCTTGCTCCCGGCATTTTAGTCGCCTCTTACGACACGCAAGGCTTACGGAGGAAGAATTCTGTTCCACTTCTCCTGGAGGTAATGGGAAACAAGAACAAGAACTATTAAGAAAATAGAAGAAAATCCAGAGGGAGGTGTATATACATGCTTGTACATGCATGTGTAGTGTGACCTCAGTGTAAGTAGAAGTAGCAAGATATACCCGGTATCCCGCGTGTTTGAGACAAAAAAGACACCAGCAGTCTTACCATCATGTATAACAATTACAGGCTTCCGTTTTTCACTTGGGAGGACGGTAGTACCTCCCTGGGCGGTTGCTGTCTACCAATATACTATCTAGGGTTATTATTATTATTATTATTATTATTATTATTATTATTTACTCTAAAGTACTCAAGTAGGATCAGGATTACTGCCCCAGCTGTGACAGTACCCAGGATGACTGCCCTAGTTGTGACAGTACCCAGGATGACTGCCCCAGTTGTAACAATACCCAGGATGACTTCTTCAAACCATACCCCGGCCGGGATTGAACCCGCGGTCATAGAGTCTCAAAACTCCAGCCCGCTACGGGCTGGAGTTTTGAGAGACTATGACCGCGGGTTCAATCCCGGCCGGGGTATGGTTTGTTTCTAATCGTGTCATTACGATTTCGTGAGTCATGACTTCCTCAGTTGTGAGACTACCAAGAATTACTGCCACAGCTATGACAATATCAATGATCACTGCCGCAGCTATGACAGTACCCAGGATCACTGCCGCAGCTATGACAGTACCCAGGATCACTGCCGCAGCTATGACAGTACCCAGGATCACTGCTGCAGTTATGACAGTACCCAGGATCATTGCCGCAGCTATGACAGTACCCAGGATGACTGCCATAGCTGTGACAGTACCTAGGATCACTGCCCCAACTGTGACAGTACCCAGAATTACTGACATAATTGTGACAGTACCTAGTATAACTGCTTAAGTTGTGGCAGTATCCATGATGACTGCTGCAGTTGTGACAGTACTCAGCATCACTGCCCTTACTGTGACACTACCCAGGATCACTTCCCATACTGTGACAGTACCTAGGATCACTTCTCCAGTTGTGACAGTACTGAGAATCACTTCCCCAGTTGTGACAGTGTCCAGGATCATTGCCGTAGTTGTGATAGTACCCAGGATCACTCATGGTTGTGACAGTACCCAGAATCACTGTCATTTGTGATAGTACTCAGCATCACTGCCATTTGTGAGAGTACCCAGAATCACTGCCTTAGTTGTGACAGTACACAGTATCATTGCCTTAGCTGTGACAGTACCCAGGATCACTGCCTTAGTTCTGACAGTGCTCAGGATCCCTGACCTACCTGTGACAATACCCAGGATCATTGTCTTAGTTGTAACAGTACCCAGGATCACTGCCTTAATTGTAGCAGTACCCAGGATCACTGCTGTCATAGCTGTGACAGTACCCAGGATCATTGCCATAACTGTGACAGTACCAAGGATCACTGCCCTAACAATGACAGTACCCATTATCACTGCTTTAGTTGTGACAGTACCCAAGATCACTGCCCTATCTGTGACAGTACCCAGGATCACTGCTGCAGGAGCCTTGAAGTCTCCACTCCCTCCAGCTTCTGGCAGTGAACATCAACAACAACACTATTTTCTTTCTTCAGACCCGTTCAGTGAGGTGGTCATCATAGTGGTGAAAGACTTAAGATTCGTGGTTCTAGAGCTGCCTTTCCGTTTCCATGGATTGAATCAGATTGCTTCCTATCCCCCAAGCGCTGTGTGACACTGATTTAGTACTCCTCCACGAATGTAATAATAATAATAATAATAATAATAATAATAATAATAATAATAATTTAATTATAAACAAAATACACAACCACAAGACTTAAGTAGAAATGAGTTACACCCAAGTACACGTTAACACAGTGTATGTGCTTACAGTTACCATTTGTCAAAGAATAAGTTAGGTTAGGTAAGGTTTGTCAGGCAAGAGGACAAGTGTTTCCTGACGAAGGTCTAAGCCATAAGCTGACCCGCCGCTGGCGTTTTTGGCCATTTGACCCAGGCCTTCCGTTGGTTTACCAGTCCACCCCTTTAAAAATTATAGTTACGATTATAACCGTTAGTTATTTTGTCAAAGAATAAGTTGGCAAAACATTGTGTGTAGACACCAGTGAAGCATTCAGAGTCTATTCAGTCCTTGAACAGGCTGAATCCACAAAGCTAGGCAAATGCTAAATCAGCTTACTACCAATTATTCAGAAGTAAACATCTACCTGGGACCACGCCAGACACTGCAGAATTCGAGTCCAGTTCACCAAACATAAATTAAGACTAACAACGCCCAGACGAGTCCAAGTTAAATCCAAGATAAATAGTGTACTTCACTTAAGCAGATAGTCCGTCCCTACGACAAAGACCCATTGAAAGGCCAAATCCCGAACTGCTCCACAGTGACTGTCCCAAAAGTAGAAGAACGTTGTAAATTCACACACAACCTAGTGCTGCCATCTATCTCAGACTGCTCAAACATGAGGATTAAGACACGTGTGCGACAGTTACGAATCTTTATTGATGAAACATTTCGCCTACACAGTAGGCTTCTTCAGTCTGGAACGATATCGCTCTAGACCATGGAGCTGAATTCTTTTCCAGGCTGAGGGACTGACCACCTCAAATAATTTTTCTCCAAGGTTGATGGACTGAGTACAACATCTTTATTTCATTACTACTGCTCCCTCGATATTTGACTGAAGAAGCCTACTGTGTGGGTGAATTGTTTCATCAATGAAGATTCCTAGTTGTTGCTGTCTTAATCCTCAACTTGTCGGTATTTAAACCATTTCTAACATATGCTCAAACATGCCAATGGGAAGAAATACAATGAAATAATGTAACAGATGTGTTAGTGAAAGTGTAGCAGTGTTTCAACGATATACTGAACGACATTCAGGGTATCCTATCAGAAGCTAAATCCACACAGTGGATATAGGCCCTAGACAAAAGAATGCTCAGAAATTTTTAGTTCCGAAATGACATTGTAAAATGGTGTTTGTGTGTGATGCTATGATAACGGAGATAGAGCAAACTTTCACGTCCTTTCAAGTTGGCCAAAAACCTCCGATCTCAGAGTGAGGAGTTGAATGCTGCATTTGTCAGCTGGGCAAACGTAGCCACACCCAGTTCTTGTGCAACACTGTGCCGTGTATCGTCTCCATCACTCACTCAGAATCAAACACATTATTCAGCACTGTATAAAATTCCCAGTAGTACACACAGTACTTCGGGCTGTTTCAAGGAAGGCTCCATATATCTCAGAAGTGAGACGATGAGAGGTATCCCCTCTAAGAATAACACTCCTAACATTAAACATTATTAAACACTAAATAAATAAATAATGTAAGCTTCATAAAATAATTTGAATGTGAAATATAATACCGTTATTATTATAATATGGCATTAGCGTTTAGTAATGAGTTTGATGGGGATGTGGAAAGCTTTAACTAGAAATTCTCTATTGAATAGAAGTATAAGTTTTACTGTAATACTTGGTTATATTTATTTTCGAAACATTGCGCCTGCGTAGCAGGCTTCTTGAGTCGAATACAAATACTGCTGACAGTTGAAGATCCCGCGATGTTCAGTCTAAGTCTTCTATCAAAGCTGAGGGACTAAATACAACAATATTTTAGTCACCTGTAAATTCTACTTTAGAAGCCTGCTGTGTAGGCGAAACGTTTCTTTTCGGAAATTGTTGCACGTGTGTTTTATTCATCTAATTGTTGGTATTGTATATCATTAATATGATAAATTAGAAACATGTGCAACTCTTGGGTATCTTTATTGATACCCAAGAGTTGCACATGTGTCTAATTTATCAACGTGTCGGTTCCCTGAACCATTCATCTACAATACCATTAATATAAAAGAAAACTTTTTGTAATGGAGCTTTCATACCTTAAAATTAAGGTCAGACGATTTCATAAACATATTCATTCGAATATACAGGCAGACACATGCACACGCACGAACACGCACGCATATAATCGCTTGCAAGGGCTTATGAAGGTTGCCATGACGGTGCCGAGGCACGCAGTGGATGCTGAATAACCTCAAGCTGGTCCTGCAGCGTTCTTCAAAGACCTGGGTATGGCTAGTTATTGTTCCTGAAGATCTGTTTTGCATAATTTGGGCAGCATTGCTGGATAATTTGCTAGAAAACTCGTCCTCAACCTTCCTACCCATGTGGGCCTCATTTGATGGTCAAATGTGAGATGATGGCCGCACGGTTTTGAATTGACATTGTGCAGTGTGGAACCTACATAAGAATGAATTCATAATTTCATATGAGGGCCGCATCTATTTCCTCAGGGCCACATGCGGCCAGGGCCCCTGTCTAGATGATCTTAGTATTCATAGAGTTCGTTTTGCTAGGGATGTTTGAAAGAGGATCAGAATAGCTTGTGTTTTGTGTAATGTGCGGGCTACCTGGATTGTGTGTGATGATCTTGGTATTATTACTGTGATTCATTTTCTCTCTCTATCTCTCTCTCTCTCTCTCTCTCTCTCTCTCTCCCTATCCACTGAACCGTACAATAATATATTCAGGTCACAGGTGCCAGTACGGGAGGGTCACAGCCGTAATCAAATGTGACACACGATCCATTGAGACGTCATTAGCATGTAACAGACCATTTCTGTGCTACTGTTGAAGGTAGAGCGGCCCCTTGAGTTGTAATAGTAGTAGTAGTAATAATAATAATAATAATACCATCACATTTAGTGCGTAAATTATAAGAGCAAACTAACGTTAAAGTCGATATCATCAACACTATCATCACTAGAATCATCACTGTGCTGATGATTATTTTAACAACTCCAGACACCTTGAATGTTAACATCATGTTGTGTTTTAATTAGAATTACATAAACTTGACATTTGTATTATTATTAATCTAAATTTTGGGAAATCGTTTAGAAGCCTCGTGGAAGGAACGTCTTGAGGACCCCGAGGGAATTGAACCCGTGTGATGACAGTGGCTTTGTTGGGTTATCCTGGGTTATTAACCTTATTGGTTAATAAACCGAGTAATATCCTCCTCCTACTCCTCTCCTTCCTCTCTTTTCTTATGTCGTTTTTCTTTTTGTTTTATTTTATATTTATATCTTCTTGTGTTGGAAGTGTTGTGTCATGGCAGTTCGTCTCGTTACGCTTGGTTGTGTCATGGCAGTGTGTCTCGCCACGCTAGGTTGTGTTATGGTAGTGTCTCGCCACGCTAGGTTGTGTTATGGTAGTGTGTCTCGCCACGCTAGGTTGTTATGGTAGTGTGTCTCGCCACGCTTGGTTGTGTTATGGTAGTGTGTCTCGCCACGCTTGGTTGTGTCATGGCAATGTGTCTCGCCACGCTTGGTTGTGTCATGGCAGTGTGTCTCGCCACGCTAGGTTGTGTTATGGTAGTGTCTCGCCACGCTAGGTTGTGTTATGGTAGTGTGTCTCGCCACGCTAGGTTATTGTAGTGTGTCTCGCCACGCTAGGTTATGGTAGTGTGTCTCGCCACGTTTGGTTGTGTCATGGCAGTGTGTCTCGCCACGCTTGGTTGTGTCATGGCAGTGTGTCTCGCCACGCTTGGTTGTGTCATGGCAGTGTGTCTCGCCACGCTTGGTTGTGTCATGGCAGTGTCTCTCGCCACGCTTGGTTGTGTCATGGCAGTGTGTCTCGCCACGCTTGGTTGTGTCATGGCAGTGTGTCTCGCCACGCTTGGTTGTGTCATGGCAGTGTGTCTCGCCACGCTTGGTTCACTCATGCTTCCAACTTTTGTGTGATTTTTTCCCTCTTCAGGTGAGAGGCTGGGGGAATTTTCTGATCATGATGGCATGTGGTGGGTGTTCGCTCTCAGGGAGTTCTCTTCCACCGTGTCGTGAGAGAGAGAGAGAGAGAGAGAGAGAGAGAGAGAGAGAGAGAGAGAGTGAGCGAACGAGCGAGAGTATACTCGTCAGTTTGTTTTCCAGCTTCTGAGCCCCAGTGATTTCGGCATCACACACATTTGAGATTCGTGTCTACAGTCTTCAACGAATGAGAATACTCCACCACACCTTACAGGTTAAAAAAAAACCGACGCTCAAATGTTGAAGTATGATACAGTAAGCGCTATCCACTGTGTCAAGTGGAAGTGATCACATTCCCTGCAACCCGTGTGTAAATAATATTATTTATTTATTTAAAACATGCAAAAATTTGAAATTCCACAGTAAACACATCGTTTCGGATTTACAAAATTTTCTGGACACCGGGGCAGTATACATCAGAGGTATTAACACTTTAATAAACCTGAAAAGGGACTGATATAATAAATGATGTGAATGGAACTCAACCTTTAACTCATTTTTTTAACTTAACTTTCCTAGTTAAACTTCAGTTTCTAATAAGGTGATATGTCATAAGTGAAGTCTTCCTCAACAGCCTGGTAAGCTCCGTCTAACTCCCAACACTGTTACTGCATTCATAAGGAGGAGTTCTAAAACCGTACGAACCATGCAGCGCCCGAGGAATGGAAGGTAGCCACATTTAAACCAAGGAAAGGGTAGCTCCTATTCCTTAAATCAAGAACCCTTCAGCATTAAACGCACCCTTCACTGAAGGGTGCAACACCCCAAGCAGCGAGTATATAAACAACACATTTTTGGGTACTGGTTTAATATGTTTTCTAATTGGATGGAAATTACACCAGTTTTTTCTCCGTCGCTTCTTAATTGTATTGGTGTATAAAACAAGGCGAAGTCGAGGGAAATTGTCAGCGAGTAATAACGTAGTGGCCGCCAGAGTAACTCACTGGTATTACTAGTAGCTAGTTTGTCTGGTGTGAGGGATGAACAGCAAGATCTGAGAGAAGGAGAGCGAGGAGAAGGGAAGGAAATGA
This sequence comes from Cherax quadricarinatus, assembly GCF_038502225.1. Lineage (NCBI taxonomy): Eukaryota > Metazoa > Arthropoda > Malacostraca > Decapoda > Parastacidae > Cherax > Cherax quadricarinatus. The sequence continues at coordinate 12,648,969 of NC_091331.1, read as the reverse complement.
GAGAAAAGGTGAAGAGAGAGGAGAGAAATAAGTAATAGTAGTAGTGAGAGAGAGAGAGAGAGAGTGCGGATGGGAAGAGAGTGGGTGGGAGGGGAGATTCACATGGGTCAGGAGCTGAGATTTCAGCATTGTGACTGCTGCTGCTCAGGTGACACTATCTCCACCTTCTCTAATAACAGTAGGTGAGTGAAGGATTGTGGAGTGTGTACAAGGGATGGAAGAAGAGGAAGAGAGTATGGAGGGAAAGAAAACCTAGATGAGTAAATGGGAGAGTGAGTGGGGGGGGGGGAGACTAGAGGAGTTAGTAATATGAAAGGAGAAAGGAGTAAGGGATGGAGGCAACGACATTAGGAGAAAGGAAGGGATGGAGATGAAACAGGGAAAAGAATGGATACAGATGGGAAAGTGATGTGTAGGAAGAAGGGACAGTGAGAGATGCTTCTTGTGGCTGAGGGTGTGGTGATTTCTGAGAAGGTGGTGATGGTGTGGGGACGGTGGGTTTGGGGGTTGGGAGGATGAGAGGGGGAATGAGAGAGAGTGGGGGGTAGGGAGTTGGGGAAGAGGTCAAGTCCAAGGTAGAATGGGTGGGGCTAATGCGTACAGGTTTTCTGTGCGAGTGTGTACTCGTCTATTTGTGATTGCAGGGGTCGATTCACAGCTCCTGAACCCGCCTCTTCGCTAGTCGCTACTAGATTCACTCTCTCTCTCCCTGCTCCGTGAGCCTTATCGTATCTCTTCTTAAAGCCATGTATGGATCCTGCCTCTAATATATCACTTTCCAAAGTTGTGTGTGTGTGTGTGTGTGTGTGTACTCACCTAATTATACTCTCGTAATTGTGGTTGCAGGGGCCGAGTCATAGCTCCTGGCCCCGCTTTTTCACTTTTTCACTGATGATCGAACACGAAAATTTGAACCAGTAACATAAGCTATTGAAGTGGTTGCTGAAGTTCAACCCTAACAAATGCCACATAAAGAGGGAAGCAAGAACTGCTTCACTGGGACGGAACACAACTCTTTAAGAATCGATAAAGCAAAAATAACAGCGGCGAACATTACACGGAACTTGAGACCTGAGACTTGTATGAACAACATAACATCAATGACAGTCATGAAACTCAATATGGAAAATTAAGTTCTTAGGTTTGTCGCAGAGAATCAAAGAGAAGGAGACTTGATCACAATATGTAAGATACTAAGGAAAATCGACATGGATTGCAACAAACAGAGAGAGAGAGAGAGAGAGAGAGAGAGAGAGAGAGAGAGAGAGAGAGAGAGAGAGAGAGAGAGAGAGAGACACAGTGAGACCTAGAAGTATAAAACTATTAAGCTTCTGTAATATGGAGACCAGAACTGAGCTGCATAATCTAGGTGAGGCCTTACTAATGATGTATAAAGCTGCAGTATGACCTCTGGACTTCTGTTGCTTACACTTCTTGATATAAATCCCAGTAATCTATTTGCCTTATTACGTACGCTTAGGCATTGCTGTCTTGGTTTAAGGTTGCTGCTCACCATAACCCCCAAGTCCTTTTCGCAATCTGTATGGCTAAGTTCTACATCATTTAACTTATAAGTACTAGGGTTATGGGCACTCCCAAGCTTCAGAACCTTGCATTTATCTACATTGAACTGCATCTGCCACTTTTCTGACCAAGAATAGAGTTTGTTTAAATCCTCCTGAAGTTCCATAACATCTACGTTTGAATCAATTATCCTACCTATCTTTGTGTCATCGGCGAATTTGCTCATATCACTAGTAATTCCCTCATCAAGATCATTGATATATATTATAAACAACAACGGGCCCAAGACTGATCCCTGTGGAATGCCACTTGTTACAGATCCCCACTCGGATTTAACCCCATTTATGGACACTCTCTGCTTCCTGTCAGTGAGTCATGACTCGATCCACGAGAGCACTTTTCCCCCAATGCCATGAGCTGCCACTTTCTTTAACAGTCTATGGTGCGGAACTCTATCAAAAGCCTTACTAAAATCTAAGTAAATATAAAATTCTTTATCGTGGTCAACAGCCTCAAAAGCTTTACTGAAGAAAGTTAATAAATTAATTAGACAAGACCGGCCTCTTGTGAATCCATGCTGAGTATCATTAATCAAGCTATGCTTATCGAGATGGCTTCTTATAATCTCAGCTATAATTGACTCTAGTAATTTGCCTACAATTGAGGTCAGGCTTATTGGGCGGTAATTTGACGGTAACGACTTGTCCCCTGTTTTAAAAATAGGAATTACATTAGCCATCTTCCACATATCAGACACTACACCTGTTTGAAGAGATAAATTAAAAATATTAGTTAATGGTTCACAGAGTTCCATTTTGCATTTCTTAAGAACCCTTGAAAAAACCTCATCAGGACCCGGCGACTTATTTTGCTTCAGTCTGTCTATCTGCTTCACAACCATTTCACTAGTGACTGTGATGTTACATAATTTATCTTCTTCTAGCCCACTATAAAAATTAATTACTGGAATATTGTTAGTGTCTTCCTGTGTAAAAACTGAGAGAATATAATTATTAAAAGTCGAGCACATTTCATTCTCTTTGTCAGTAAGGTGCCCATAGTTATTTTTAAGGGGACCTATCTTATCTCTAACTTTTGTTCTATAGACCTGGAAAAAACTTTTTGGGTTAGTTTTAGAATCCCTAGCAACTTTAATTTCATAGTCCCTTTTAGCTTTTCTTATCCCCTTTTTAATGTCCCTCTTAATGTCAATATACTGATTCATAAGATGACCCTCACCTCTTTTGATACGCCTATAAATTCCTTTCTTATGCCCTAGTAGATATTTGAGCCTATTATTCATCCATTTTGTGTCATTTCTATTTGATCTAATTTCTTTATATGGGATAAACGTTCTTTGAGCAGCATGTATAGTGTTCAGAAAACTGTCATATTGATATCTCACTTCGTTACCCCAGTCAACAGATGATAAGTGTTCTCTAAGCCCATCGTAATCTGCTAAGCGAAAATCTGGGACTGTTACTGAGTTATCACTACTATCGTACTTCCATTCAATGCTAAATGTAATTGATTTGTGGTCGCTAGCACCCAGTTCCTCTGAAATTTCTAAATTGTTAACAAGGGATTCATTGATTGCCATAACTAAGTCAAGCAGGTTATTTCCCCTTGTAGGTTCTGTCACAAACTGCTTCAAAAAACAATCCTGAACTACTTCTAAGAAGTCGTATGATTCTAAATTCCCAGTCAAGAAATTCCAATCAATATGACTAAAGTTAAAGTCTCCTAGAATTACTACATTATCGTGCCTTGTGGCCTTAACAATTTCCTCCCATAGTAGTTTCCCTTCCAAAGGAAGATATGAATTCCTTCAGTGAGAATGTATTACCAAGAGATGTAGAACATCACACACACACATTCTTAAGCAGGTCCAAGAGCAGCCATACAAGACTCTCTGCTCAAAAGACTCTCTGCTCAAAAGACTCTCTGCTCACAAGATTCTCTGCTCAAAAGACTCTGCTCACAAGATTCTGCTCACAAGATTCTCTGCTCAAAAGACTCTCTGCTCAAAAGACTGCTCAAAAGACTCTGTTCACAAGACTCTCTGCTCAAAAGACTCTCTGCTCACAAGATTCTCTGCTCAAAAGACTCTCTGTTCACAAGACTCTGCTCACAAGACTCTGCTCAAAAGACTCTGCTCAAAAGACTCTGCTCAAAAGACTCTCTGCTCAAAAGACTATCTGCTCACAAGACTCTGTTCACAAGACTCTCTGCTCAAGACTCTCTGCTCACAAGACTGCTCAAAAAACTCTCTGCTCACAAGACTCTGCTCAAAAGACTCTCTGCTCACAACACTCTGCTCACAAGACTATCTGCTCACAAGACTGCTGACAAGACTCTGCTCACAAGACTGCTCACAAGACTCTGCTCACAAGACTGCTCAAAACTCTGCTCAAAAGACTGCTCACAAGACACTGCTCACAAGACTCTCTGCTCACAAGACTCTGCTCACAAGATTCTCTGCTCAAGACTCTCTGCTCACAAGACTCTGCTCACAAGACTCTCTGCTCACAAGACTACTCACAAGACTGCTCAAAAGACTCTCTGCTCACAAGACTCTGCTCACAAGACTCTCTGCTCAAAAGACTCTCTGCTCACAATACTCTGTTCACAAGACTCTCTGCTCACAAGACTCTGCTCAAAAGACTGCTTACAAGACTCTGCTCACAAGATTCTCTGCTCAAAAGACTCTCTGCTCACAAGATTCTGCTCAAAAAACTCTCTGCTCACAAGACTCTGCTGACAAGACTCTGCTCACAAGACTGCTCACAAGACTCTGCTCAAAAGACTCTCTGCTCACAAGACACTGCTCACAAGACTCTGCTGACAAGACTCTGCTCACAAGACTGCTCACAAGACACTGCTCACAAGACTCTCTGCTCACAAGATTCTCTGCTCACAAAACTCTCTGCTCTCAAGACTCTGCTGACAAGACTCTGCTCACAAGACTCTCTGCTCACAAGACTACTCACAAGACTTTCTGCTCACAAGACTCTGCTCACAAGATTATCTGCTCCAAAAAATCTCTGCTTACAAGACTCTGCTCACAAGATTATCTGCTCAAGACTGCTTACAAGACTGCTCACAAGACTGCTCACAAGTCTCTCTGCTCAAAAGACTCTCTGCTCACAATACTCTGTTCACAAGACTCTCTGCTCAAAAGACTGCTCACAAGACTCTGCTCACAAGATTCTCTGCTCAAAAGACTCTCTGCTCACAAGACTCTGCTCAAAAAACTCTCTGCTCACAAGACTCTGCTGACAAGACTCTGCTCACAAGACTGCTCACAAGACTCTGCTCAAAAGACTCTCTGCTCACAAGACACTGCTCACAAGACTCTGCTGACAAGACTCTGCTCACAAGACTGCTCACAAGACACTGCTCACAAGACTCTCTGCTCACAAGATTCTCTGCTCACAAAACTCTCTGCTCACAAGACTCTGCTGACAAGACTCTGCTCACAAGACTCTCTGCTCACAAGACTCTCCGCTCACAAGACTACTCACAAGACTTTCTGCTCACAAGATTCTGCTCACAAGACTCTGCTCACAAGATTATCTGCTCAAAAGAATCTCTGCTTACAAGACTCTGCTCACAAGATTATCTGCTCAAGACTGCTCACAAGACTCTCCGCTCACAAGACTGCTTACAAGACTCTGCTCACAAGACTGCTCACAAGACTCTGCTCACAAGACTCTCTGCTCACAAGACTGGAGTAACTCAAATTTCAAAGATGCCACTAATAGTCCAAGTAGCAGGTGAGTAAACAAATATAACTCCCCCCCCACACACACACTCACCCTCACTCAGCCTCACACTCTCACCCTCATACTCTCAGCCTCACACTCTCACCCTCACACCCTCATAATCTCACCCTCACACTCTCACCCTCACACCCTCATAATCTCACCCTCACACTCTCACCCTCACACTCACACTCTCACACTCTCACCCTCACACTCTCACCCTCACACTCTCACCCTCACACTCTCACCCTCACACTCTCACCCTCTCACCCTCACCCTCTCACCCTCACACTCTCACCCTCACACTCTCACCCTCACACTCTCACACTCTCACCCTCACACTCTCACCCTCACACTCTCACACTCTCACCCTCTCACACTCTCACCCTCACACTCTCACTCTCACACTCTCACCCTCACACTCTCACCCTCACACTGTCACCCTCACACTCTCACCCTTACACTGTCACACTCTCACCCTCACACTCTCACCCTTACACTGTCACACTCTCACCCTCACACTCTCACCCTCACCCTCACACTCTCACCCTCACACACACTACGTGTGGCAGTGAACTCCAGGTAATGCTGTGCTTGATAATGTCTTGTATAGCATGCAAACCTTAGTTTTTAAGGTTATTTCCCTATGTCAGCTCATCTTTCCCTAGTTCCTCCTTTTCCGCTTCCCCATCCCTACTCTCCTTTGCCTACTTCCCCTTCCTTTAATATATTCCCCTTGTTCTCTTTCCCCTCAACTCCCCCTATTTCTCTCAACCCTCTCCTCTATATCCTTCCCACATTACCCTAATTCCCCATTTTCATCAACATGTCCCCGTTTCTCCTCCCATTCTTTTCCCTCATCCCTCCTTCCACTCCCCCTTTCCTCCTCACCGTCACCTGTGTTACTGTCTCGACTCATTCATGTAAGTCACAGCAGAGTAACAAAATAACATCATGATCAAACACTGTACAAGACAACTATGTACAGATATACTACTGAGTTACAGTAATAACAGACCACTGACAAGTTAATGGTAATCATGGTAGATGACTGCCATAATTGGTTGTGAGAAACACGAGATGATTGAAGCATATATTATATCTTTATTAAGTGTAATGACTATCTCTCTGAGTTTATTATGTCAGTGATTATTACAGCTACCGGAGTTGATTCCTCTCTTGTGTTCGTATTCTGTACATGTTTACTCAAGCGAGAATTAAATTAGTACGTAGAGCGCATTTTGTAGCTCCCTTGCCCCCCCCCCCAAAAAAAAAAAAAATAAATATCAACTTTATAAAACGGGAAGAAATCGAGATGAAAAGTTTTTGTTTTTATTTACAAGATACTGGAGTTATATGGGACACCAGAACCACGTATCATGTGCACTGAAACAGCTCATCACCCAAACTTTCTTACCTCAGACCTTCCCTCTGGTAATGTTATCCGTGTTGTTTGTAAATGGAAGTTTTAATATAAATTTTTAGACAAATCGGTTCCTCAAGAAATTTTGATTTTCCCTTCAAATATCGAAAAGAAATTAAGAAAAAGTTGTCTTTCATAAGGATTGTTTTTAAGCAACATTTATAGTAAGGCGCGTCCAGTGAAAGCATTTCCTGACTCACGTGACAGTAAATGACAGAGAGAGATATGGGGGGCAGCTTCAGTGGCGACACATTTTCCCAGCACTGCATTCAAGTCTCAGATCATTTGAAAAAATGCGATGAAAGCATTTAATATATATATATATATATATATATATATATATATATATATATATATATATATATATATATATATATATATATATATATATATATAGAATCCACAGTACTTTACCACGGAGCCATATATATAAAGAATACAGATGAACATAGGAAAATGCAAGTAAATAAGGAGAATGCCCATAAATGAAGAACACAGATGATTATAAGATTTTTTTAACGCACCGACTGTCTTCCACCAAGGTTGGGTGACCCGAAAAGGAAGAAAAACCTTCACCGTCATTTATTCAATCGCTCCACTGCCAGAAGAGTGCTGACATCACAGATCAGATGACCCTCCACACTGTGACATCAATACCCTTCCTTCAGAGTGCAGGCTTCGTACTTCCCACCTCAAGAACTCAAGTCCAACTAACTACTACTGAGTTCCTTCATAAATGTTACCTTTCTCATGCTCTAACAGCACGCTAGATCACAAAAAATGACTTTGTTCCACTCTCTCCTACCTAAAACGCTCACATGAGCCTATTGGTAGTCCAAGACCATTGAATTCAAAACGTCCCTTACCTCTTCCCTCCAACCTTTCTCAGGATGATTTTAACTCCTCGCACATTCGTCCACCAACACTTGCCACTTCTTTCCAGAATCTCCCAAAAGGTCCGTGTTATCGACAATAAAGCAGCTGTTATAACTCCTACTTTGTCACATTCGTTATTTAAATATACATCTCTCCTTAACACACTAAAGTTCACTTTTTTTCACACACCATATCCTAACCTTTTGCTGCTTTTAATTTTAATTGTAATTGTTCCATACATTTGCAACATCTTCCACATTGCTTCCCTATCCACCGTATCATATGCCTTTTCTAAATTCATAAATGCATCAGAAAGTTCCTTACCTTTCTCTAAGTATTGTTCACTTATATGCTTCAACGTAAATACTTGGTCTACACATCCTCTATCCATCTTAAAACCTCCTTGTTGCTCTACAATACAACTCAGTTTTACCTATAATTCTTTCAGTAATAACTATCATGCACTATACCCTAGGTAACTTCCCCATATCTTGTGCATGTTTAACAAGCGACTCAATCACTCGAAAAACATATTTCCACCTGCTTTTATTATTTCAGTCTTAATACCATCTATTCCAGTTGCTTCACTCCATTCTAACCTCTGCCTCAAACTCTTCTGATTCTTCCTCACTCTTACTAGATGTTGTACTTCCCTGCCCAACGCATGAAATCACTGCCTATCTTCATAAACATTTAATAACTCAAAATATTCCCTCCGTCTTCCCAGTATTTCCGCCTCCACTTCTAATAGTTTCCCTCTTTTGTTTTTATCTGTGGAACACAAAGATCAGCCACCGAGTTCTGGGCACTTTGGTTGACTGAAGGTCATCAGTCGCTCAAAATGGGGGAGGGCTGCTCACACTCCATGTTGTCTCTATCTAGACAAAATATAATTCTGGATCAAATCTGATTAAATCGAAATACACAAGCGCTATGTGATCCATAGGGGGGTTTAATACTCGAAGGGAATATAGGAACAGTAACAATAGTTTTTATCTCTTACATTCAATAAAATATGCGAAAATTACATCCAATAAAATATGCGATTACACCCAATACAATATGCGAATACAGAATACAGATAAATATCAGAGAATCCAAGTTAATATAAGAGAAAATCGAGTAATCTTTGAGCTTCACCAGAAAGTCTGCAACTTTTGCACACTCTTTGTTGCTGCCGAGTGCCAGCCAGGCCTGGGGGTCACTCGGTGCCCACACCACATACAAGAAAAATTATGATAATGGTTATATTAAGGAAGAAGTGCCTGTAATGCCTATGTTTTAAATAATAATGATAATAGAAATATTGTATAATATAATTCTAGTTAAATCTGATTTTTCTTTATTACAGCAATATCCTTGCAGCAATAACCTAAAGAATTGAGGAAAACGCAGTAATAAACGTTGTATAATGTTACGTTATGTTATAAAGGAAATACCTGAATATAATAGGGAATGTAATAATATCAAGGCACTTATTAATGATACATTTGCTTAAATTACCGGAGGCCAGAGAAAAATATTCTAGTGAGAGTTGTCAGAACTAGTTGTGGGGAGGAGGGGGTGTTGTGGGTGTGGGGACGGGGTAAGTGTCAGGGTGTTGTGGGGACGGGGTAAGTGTCAGGGTGTTGTGGGTGTGGGGACGGGATAAGTGTCAGGGTGTTGTGAGTGTGGGGACAGGGTAAGTGTCAGGGTGTTGTGAGTGTGGGGACGGGGTAAGTGTCAGGGTGTTGTGGGTGTGGGGGTGTCATATGTGAGCGAGAGGGAAGGAGGGAGTTGTCAGTGAATTGTTGGGTGACTGGGTGTTAGGGTTGTCGGGTGCCAGGGTTTTCAGCTGCAAATGGATATCAGTTGTGAAGGAGTAACATGGTAAGTTGTAGGGGAAAGAGTTCATTTGGTGGGGGTTCAGTTGTGGTGTCAGGTGTAGAGAGATCTATCCTTCAACTCCGTCAATAATGAAGCTGTCAAGTAGGGTCGCAAATTGAACATCGCCTGTAGTCAGATATGTCTAAAATTATTCACACTGGCGCAGATCAGAATGCAAGATTACTTATAAATAGCTAGAACATTATTTTTTATTAAGGACAAAAGCATTATTTAAAATTTATAAGTACTGCCAGTAGAAAATAAGGCAGTCCTGCCTAACTTAAAAGAGAATGAGCGTGTGAATAAAGGAAAAAACGAAAACAAAAGAACATTGTATTGAGAAGGGTGTTATGCTCCTTGATGTAAGCACTATCGGAGAAGCAAACTTGCTTAGATGCTGCTCATGGTCACCTCCTGGTCATCTTTTTTGTGTCTAAACTATGTGAATAACCCAACTTATTTTCCCTGTGTTATACCACCACCATCTTCTATTTTTCTAATCGATATTATCAGTATAATATTCACACCACGCACTGATTTCGGTTACATTTTCACTACCTCCAGCCTCCTCCTCAATACTACATGAGAAAACAATTGTACCTCACACCACTGTGCTCTGATACATTCCTCTTTTTATTTACATCCACTGACAAACTTCTTTCTATCCAAAGATTCCTCAGCACTCCTGCTACTTTTTCCTCTTCTCTGTTCTTTGATACATCTAGTCTTTCAAAGACCCATCTGCTGATAGGCTTCCGTACATTTTCTCCTCCACTCTGACGTCATCTTTTAGTTAATGGGCTTGTACTTTCTCTTATTACGCTGCTCTTTTTCTGTGGTCACTTTCAGTTTCCTCCTTTAACACATTCCCGAATTCCTCACCTACTAATGTGGCTACTCTTCTAAATCTCTTGAAACCCTGTAACACATTCCTTATTTTTTGGTCTGGAAAAATTATGTTTATTCTTGTTCTCTGCCTTTCATAAGAGATTTGCTTTATGCCCAAAGATAATCATAAATAAAATTCATAAGTAACAGAGAAAAATATATTGGTATGAGAAACATATATTGGGATGAAGATAAACTTTTTGATTCTCCTAGTAGAACATAACATTTCCAGAACCTTATTATCTGTTCTCTTAACCACTTGTAACAACTAATTATTCTATTCAGTAGTGGCAGAGACTGGAAAAAAAATCGTGCGTAAATAATCCGGTATAGTTGTGCCGCCTTAGTGGCCCATTTATTGTGCACCCCGTGTTCATTCTGTCAGCGGTAACACAACTAAACGCAGGATTGCAAAGGTTACAATGGAACTTTATCAGGGGCCTCATTGGTTATAGTTACATCATTACAAATATTAGTTATTTCATATATTACGATTACATTACATAACCAGTCTACGAAATTACAACATGGAGATAGTCTCAATGAACTTTAAGGGCCTGATTACCACTTAAAAGACATTGGTCATCAATGGCTTGCAGTCACATTAAATATCAGTTCATTTACCTTGTATTCTAACTTTCGCAAAATGTGGATTGTATCCCCAACAGTACATATTTAATTTTGTCTTTAAAATACAGATAATAAAAACACGTGTTATCTACTTACTTTATATTTCGTCTAGGCTTCTTTCTAGGAAGTTTTCTATTAGTCTTTCTTTTTTTGGAAAATGATTCAGTAGCGAACTGTCTTTCAACGGAGAACATTTTCTATAGCATTTGCGTGGACGTCTAAGACACTAAGATATTAATACTCACTTTGCACTTAGTGTCACTAGCATCTCTACAAATCGCACTGCCAGAAATATAGCCTAGCCTTAATTTAGCAGTGAGGTTAGGTGTATGTAAGGTTTGTCAGGAAACAGAGCAAGTGTTTCCTGACTCGGGTCTTAGTCAGATGACCAGCCGATGTAGCTTTTAGTCATCTGACCGAGGCCTTCCGCTGACTTTCAGGTACACCCCTTTAAAAATTATGGTCATAGTTATAAGCATTTATTTTTAGTAGTGATATCTTCGTTATCTACTGATCTTGTTATTGTGTCTAGAGATACGTTTAAGCCACGTTGACGATGTGGAATAATGTTGTGTATTTTTAACATAGTGTGGGTATTTCAGCAGAGTTAAACCATTGATTATGGTAGGTATTTCTGATATTTAAGCCATGTTAGACATGTGTGATATTAATATTTACACAATGTTTATGTAATGGTTTCTCAAGCTGTATGCATTTGTGTGTGGGATTGTTGAAGGATGGAGAATATGTGTGCAAACTTACAAAGCAAGAAGATAAGGGGAGAAAAAAGCAATTGAAAGCATCATGAAAGCAATAGGAAAAGACATGACCCAGCTGGCAAATTTCTGAGAATAGGGGAGGTTTGCAAAAGGAAGAAACTGGCCAGTCAAAATGATTTTCAAGGCAGAATTGGCTCGGAACAGGATCTTGCAGGAGAAAGCACAACTAAGGGATATGTCAGCGTACTGGAGGGTGTATCTCGACTGCGACAGAACACGAGAAGAAAGGCAGAAACTGAAAGAGAGGGTACAAAAACGAAAGGAGGAAAGAGAGGCAAAGATGGAGATGGATAGGAGAACCCAGACTCAGGAGGAAAATCAAATACAACCTCCCTCACAATCACCTACAGAAGCCCCCAAGCCAGGATAACACACATGCCATACCCAGTGCCTCCACCCACTTCATTACAAGCTGCACCTTCACAGTAACTACCCTTAGTGCTTCATTAGGTCTCCTGCTTCCCCAACCCCAACATACCCCCCAGACCACAGTTTTAGAAAAGTTGAAGGTTTGGTATACAAATGCAGACAGAATAAATAAATGCGAGGAGTGACATGAAATAATCAAGGAGACATCCCCAGACATAATAGCACTCACAGAAACGAAATTCACCAGGATAACAGATGCAATCTTTCCACCCGGATATCAAATCCTGAGGAAAGATAGAGGGGGGAGGAGGAGTTGCACTGTTCATTAAAAACTGGTGGGGATTTGAGAAAATGAAAGGAATGGATGGAATGGGCGAAAGGGACTACATATGAACAGTCCAGTCTGCGGGCCATAAGGAAGTAATTGCAATGATGTACAACCCACCAGAGAAATGCAGGAGGCCAAGAGAAGAATACAAAGAGAGCAACAGAGCAATGGTAGACACACTAGCCGAGGTGGCCAGAAGAGCTCACATTGGTAGAGCAAAGTTACTAATTATGAGTGACTGGGAAAACCGGGAACCCCATGGGGGTCCCGAAACATGAAGAGCCAATATGATGAATGTGGTACTGGAAAACCTCATGCATTAACATGCTAGAGACACTACCAGAGAGAGAGAGAAAGAGAGAGAGAGGTGAGGATGATCCAGCAGGACTGGACCTAGTATTCACATTGAGGATATCACTTACGAAAGGCCCCTTGGAGCGAGTGATCATGTGGTTCTGTGCTATGTTGAGCTACAAGTGGAGAGGGTAGCAGGAATAGGATGGGAGAAGCCAAACTACAAAGGGGAGGATTACACAGGCATGAGGAACTTCCTGCAAGACTTTCAGTGGGAAAGAGAATTGACAGGGAAACCAGTAAAAGAAATGGACTAAGTGACAAAATGCAAGGAGGCATAGAAGAAGTTTGTTCCCAAGGGAAATAGAAATAATGGGAAGACCAGAACAAGTCCTTGGTTCACCCAAAAGTGTAGGGAGGCAAAAACTAAGTGTACTAGAGAATGGAAAAAGTACAGAAGACAAAGAACCCAGGAAAATGAAGAGAGCTGAAGAGCCAGAAGTGAATATGCACAGATAAGGGAGGCTCAGCGATAATTTGAAAATAACATAGCAAAGTCAAGTCTGACCTGAAGCTGTTGTATAGCCACATCAGGGGGAAAACAATAATCAAGGACCAGGTAATCAGGCTGAGGAAGGAAGGTGGGGAGTTCACAAGAAACGATCACAAAGTATGTGAGGAGCTCAACATGAGTTTTAAAGAGGTATTTACAGTGGAGACAGGAAGGACTCCAGGAAGTTAGAATAGGGAGGTACACCAACATGGGATACACCAACAAGTGCTGGATGAAATACACACAACTGAGGAGGTGAAGAAGCTGCTATGTAAACTTTATACCTCAAAGGTGGTGGGACCAGACATCTCTCAGTGGGTCCTTAGAGAGGGAGCAGAGATGCTGTGTTTGCCACTAACAAAAATCTTCAACACATCCATTGAAACTGGGGAAACTACCTGAGGTATGGAAGATGGCAAACGTAGTCCCAATTTTTAAGAAAGGAAACAGACACGAGGAGGAGTGGTGGAGCACCTAGAAAGGCACAAGCTTATAAACGACAACCAGCAAGGTTTCAGGGAAGGAAAATCCTGTCAAAAACCTACTGGAGTTTTATGACAAGCTAACAGAAGTAAGACCCGAGAGACAAAGGTGGACAGACTGCATTTTCTTGGACTGCAAGAATGCCCGACACAGTTCCTCACAAGAGGTTAATTCAAAATCTAGAGAATCAGGCATGCATAACAGAAAGGCACTGCAATGGATCAGAGAATATCCGACAGGGAGGCAACAACGAGTCACGGTACGTGACAAGGTATCAGAGTGGGCGCCTGTAACGAGCGAGTTTCCACAGGGGTCAGTCCTACTACCTGTGCTGTTTTTGGTATATGTGAATGACATAACGGAAGGGATAGACTCAGAAGTGTCCCTGTTTGCAAATGATGTGAAGTTAATGGGGAGAATTAAATCGGATGAGGATCAGGCAGGACTACAAAGAGACCTGGACAGGCTACAAGCCTGGTCCAGCAACTGGCTCCTTGAATTTAACCAGGCCAAATGCAAAGCTATGAAGATCGGGGAAGGGCAAAGAAGACCGCAGACAGAGTATAGTCTAAGTTTCCAAAGACTGCAAACTTCACTCAAAGAAAAGGATTTTGGGGTGAGTATAATATCGAGCACATCTCCTGAGGCGCACATCAACCAGATAACTGCTGTAGCATATGGGCGTCTGGCAAACCTAAGAATAGCGTTCCGTTAACTCGGTAAGGAATCGTTCAAGACTCTGTACACGGTGTACGTCAGGCCCATGTTGGTGTATGCAGCACCAGTTTGGAATCCACACCTGGTCCAGCATGTCAAGAAATTAGAGAAAGTGCAAAGATTTGCAACAAGACTAGTCCCAGAGCTAAAGGGATTGTCCTACGAAGAAAGGTTAAGGGAAATCGGCTTGATGACACTGGAGGACAGGAGGATTAGGGCAGACATGATAACGACATATAAAATACTGCTAGGAATTGATTGACAAGGTGGACAAAGACATGATGTTCCAGAGATGGGACTCAAGAACAAGGGGTCACAATTAGAAGTTGAAGACTCCGATGAGTCAAAGGGATGTCAGAAAGAATTTCTTCAGTCATAGAGTTGTCAGGAAGTGGAATAGCCTAAAATGTGACGTAGTGGTGGCAGGAACCATACATAGTTTTAAGATGAGTGAAGAGGCGGGGCCAGGAGCTACAAATCCACCCCTTCAACCACAAATAGGTGAGTACACACACACACACACATAGGGATAACATCTCTCCATGGGTCCTGAGAGAGGGAGCAGAGGCGCTATGTGTACCCCTAACAACAATATTCAACACATCTATCGAAACAGGGAGATTGCCTGAGGCATGGAAGACAGCAAATGTAGTCCCAATTTTTAAAAACGGAGACAGACATGAAGCACTAAACTACAGACCACTATCACTGACATGTATAGTATGCAAAGCCATGGAGAAGATTATCAAGAGAAGAGTGGTGGAATACCTAGAAAGGAATGATCTCATCAACAGCAGCCAACATGGTTTCAGGGACGGGAAATCCTGTGTCACAAACCTACTGGAGTTCTATGACATAGTGACAGCTGTAAGACAAGAGAGAGAGGGGTGGGTAGATTGCATTTTCTTGGACTGTAACAAGGCGTTTGACACAGTTCTACACAAGAGATTAGTGCAAAAACTGGAGGACCAGGCAGGGATAACAGGGAAGGCACTACAATGGATCAGGGAATACTTGTCAGGAAGACAGCAGCGAGTCATGGTACGTGACGAGGTGTCAGAGTGAGCACCTGTGACCAGCGGGGTCCCACAGGGGTCAGTCCTAGGACCAGTGCTGTTTCTGGTATTTATGAACGACATGACGGAAGGAATAGACTCCGAAGTGTCCCTGTTGCAGATGACGTGAAGTTGATGAAAAGATTTCATTCGGTCGAAGATCAGGCAGAATTACAAAGGGATCTGGACAGGTTGCAGATCTGGTCCAGCAATTGGCTCCTGGAGTTCAACCCCACCAAGTGCAAAGTCATGAAGATTGGGGAAGGGCAAAGAAGACCGCAGACGGAGTACAGTCTAGGGGGCCAGAGACTACAAACCTCACTCAAGGAAAAATATCTTGGGGTGAGTATAACACCAGGCACATCTCCTGAGGTACACATCAACCAAATAACTGCTGCAGCATATGGGCGCCTGGCAAACCTCAGAACAGCATTCCGACATCTTAATAAGGAATCGTTCAGGACCCTGAACACCGTGTACGTTAGGCCCATATTGGAGTATGCGGCACCAGTTTGGAACCCACACCTAGCCAAGCACGTAAAGAAACTAGAGAAAATGCAAAGGTTTGCAACAAGACTAGTCCCAGAGCTAAGGGGTATGTCCTACGAGGAGAGGTTAAGGGAAATCGAGCTGACGGCACTGTAGGACAGGAGAGATAGGGAGGACATGATAACGACATACAAAATACTGAGAGGAATTGACAAAGTGGACAATGGCAGAATGTTTCAGAGGTGGGACACAGTTGGAAGTTGAAGACTCAGATGAATCACAGGGATGTTAGGAAGTATTTCTTCAGCCACAAAGTAGTCAGGAAGTGGAATAGTTTGGAAAGCGATGTAGTGGAGGCAGGATCCATACATAGCTTTAAACAGAGGTATGATAAAGCTCACGGTTCAGGGTGAGTGACCTACTAGCGACCAGTGAAGAGTCGTGGCCAGGAGCTGGGACTTGACCCCTACAACCACAAATAGGTGAGTACAACTAGGTGAGTATACACACACACACACACACACACACACACATGCACACACACACACATGCACACACACATATGCACACACACACACATGCACACACACATATGCACATACACACACACACACGGACAGACATACACACACACACGGACAGACATACACACACACACGCATGCACATACAACAGGCCTAGTGTCTAATCGACATGTGCCTAGGACCAAATGGTAACTAACTCAGGCGCGCGCGCGCGCCCGGGTGAAGGGAGGTGGGGTCGCCACGTAGTCACGAAGCCTAAACAAGCAACAAGTATTCTGACGACGTAGTTAAAGCTCCCATAAAATAAATTGCATTCTCTTGCTCTTCTTTGCTCGCACCTTCTCATACTCTGGGTGGCATCAGCACTATCACAGGTCACTATCAAACCTTCAAGATGGCACCATCGCCATCAGTGTTCAATATCACAAACTCTAGGCGGCAACGTCACAGTCAATGGTCACTTTTACATAAATCGAATCACACTGGTCACCATTATATGCACAGGGTGGCCGTGTCACTATCAGTGGTCACTACACTCATCAATTTTATTTATAAGCATATTTTAGCTAGAAAATCAGAAAATGCTTCAAACTGATCGAAAGAGTTGAAATATAAACGAAAAACACGTTTCCTTATTCTGTATATGACATTTCACAATCAGTAGTCATCATCACATATACAGGCAGTGTCACTCAGTGACCACTATCACATACATAGACCAGGCGGCGTAAATACAAAATGTAAATACAAAAACCAAAAAATCTAAAGACATGATAAAGAAAAAGTTTCCAATAACTAAGAGATGTGTTAAGAAAAGTGTAAGATGACCTGGCTAAGAGAAGTGACCTGGGGTGTGGGTGGGTGTGGGTGTCACTCACGCTACCATACTCTCAGAAAACTTCCCCCCATTTCTCCAGTTGCTATTTTTGTAACATTGCACAGCTCCTGATGACGCACCAAGAAGTGTGAAAGTACTTGAGCTAAAGATTTTCACCCCCTCCCTCCCTCCCTCCGTGGCTTGTCTTCATTTATATATACTAATATATATATATATATATATATATATATATATATATATATATATATATATATATATATATGTATATTATATCTATATAGATAAAGACAAAGGTACACAATTATGAAGAGCGAATTTAAGAACATATAAAAATAAGAACATGATATGGGAACATAAATATAAGAAGAGAAAAGCACTGTAGCAAAGCTGCTGGCATAATATTAGGCAGACTTCTCAAACTCCAGCCATCTAACTCGTATATTAGAAGAAGTAGACCAAATTTCTGACTGCTCTCCCGTCATGTACAAGTATAATTACTGACTTTGTCAGGAGGAACTTGATAAGCTTCACGAGTTTATTCCTGATCATGCGGGCTGTGGTGTCTACACAGGAGTAGGTTCTGCTAGCACCATCATGATTGACCAGATGTGGTCTAAGACCAGTTACAGGGAAAGACGGTCTTCTCCCAAGTCTACAGCTCCTCAACTAGTAGAACAAGAGGCATCAATTATGAACTAACAGTTAACACAGCTTACAGGAGGCTATAAACCAGCTTAGCTCCTCAGTATAAAGACTGATGAAGGCTCGTTCCTCCGTCCTCTAATCGCGAGAAAGCAACGCAGCTCCAGAATACCTGAAGACGGTAGCCAGGCTTCCTGCACATGTTGAAAACAAATGCCAAAAAGGATACAGGAAAGTTATTTTTTATGGAGAAGAGAAGACTATTCAGGAGGAAGGTGTGGACCATGTAACATATTTAAGGAAGGTGTGGACCATGTAACATATTTAAGGAAGGTGTGGACCATGTAACATATTTAAGGAAGGTGTGGACCATGTAACATATTTAAGGAAGGTGTGGACCATGTAGCGTGATAATTTAAAAGAAATTATTCGACAAACATTGAGGACGACACGCCTGGGAAATAGTCCTGGTCCTGTAATTACCAGATAATAATGGAAGCGTGTGCGCGCGAGCGCACGCAAAAACAACCACACACACACACACACACACACACACACACACACACACACACACACACACAAGATACGATACGATACGATACGATAAAGCTCATGGAGCAGAGAGAGAGTGGGCCTAGTAGCGACGAGCAAAGAGGCGGGACGAGGAGCTAAGAATCAAACCCTGCAACCACAAGTAAGTGAGTACTCTCTCTCTCTCATATATCCTTCACACTGTAGTTAAAAAATAAAGCTTCGTCATATCAACACCTCTTACTCTCCCTCTCCCCTTCCCTCCCTCTCCCCTTCCCTCCCTCTCCCCTTCCCTCCCTCTCCCCTTCCCTCCCTCTCCCCTTCCCTCCCTCTCCCCTTCCCTCCCTCTCCCCTTCCCTCCCTCTCCACTTCCCTCCCTCTCCCTCATCCCGTCCCCTGACCTTCCCCAGCCACAAAAATTCTTCTATCCTTCATTTCCTACATTCCGGACACCAATTATCAGCGTGTAATTGGGTAGTTACACATCTGGTCCCGAATTCTTTGATATCCGAGCGGTAGTTTTTTTCCTCCTAAACCAGGACAAGACGACGACCTGGGCCGCCGCCACGCTCTTCACATAGTTTTTTTTTCTGTTCTCTCAACCTTACTTGATGTCGAAGTAACACATTAACTTCCGAATAGGAAGAAAAACTTCAAAAATTATATATATATATATATATATATATATATATATATATATATATATATATATATATATATATATATATATATATATATATATATATATATATACATATATGTCGTGCCGAATATGTAAAACTGGTCAATTAGCAAGAACTCATTTAAAATTAAGTCCTTTCTAAAATTTTCTCTTATACTTTTAAAGATATATTTTTTTCATTAATGTTCATGTAAAAATTTATAATTTTGCACCAAAAAGAACTTAGAAACTTACCTAACCTTATTATAACAAGAACAATTTATTTTAGCCTAACCCAACTAAATATATTTTAGATTTGTTTACAAAAATTTAATACTAAACAAACACAGTGAAATATATTTTTTTCGTTAGGTTCAGATTGATTTTGGCGAAATTATTGCATACACAAATTTTCACTTGCCCTATATGGCAAGATGAACGTTGCTATTTAAGCCAAGATGGCAAGTTCTGCCTATTCGGCACACGACATATATATATATATATATATATATATATATATATATATATATATATATATATATATATATATATATATATATGCAAAACAACCACTGTGAAAGAATAGAGAAATTCCATATTAATATTAGTAAGGGAATGGTATATAGCTCTGTGTTAAAACATTCCCAATTGCCCTCAAAGATTCTTTAAGTCTTATGATACACTTAATAACAATAAAAATTTGCGCCTTACTAAAGCAGACAAAATAAATGCAATAGTAATTATGAAAGAAAATGATTACCAAGAAAAAATGAATAATCTCTTAGATGATACTGAAACCTATTCTAAACTTAGAAAAAATCCCCTAGAAACCGTTAACAGCAATTTCAATAAAACAATAAAACTTCTACTGAAAGGCAAAGATGAATTAGTCAAACAATTTACTTCCACTAATCCATCTTTACCTTACATGTATGGACTAATAAAAACACACAAACCAGTGAATCCAGTCAGACCAATTATTAGCTCCATAGGATCAGTTTCATATAAATTATCCAAATAGCTTGTTGATATTTTGAGCTCTATTGTTGGCAAAATTTCTAACTTTAATGTTAAAAACAACATAGATTTAGTTGATAAATTAAGCTCCTTGAGTAACTTAAATGATTTTAACATGGTTAGTTTTGATGTTACTTCCTTGTTTACGAAAGTTCCTGTTGATGATTTATTAAGTTTCTTATCAGAAGAACTCGTTAATTATGATTTACCATTGCCAGTTCCTACTATCATTAAACTTATTAAACTTTGCATTGTTGATGCAAAATTTGTATTTAATGATAGGTTTTACACTCAGAAGTTTGGTATGGCAATGGGAAATCCTCTTTCACCTGGAATTTTTTGAAACAAGGCTACTTAACACAATACTCCCTAATAGAGCTAAATGGTTCAGATATGTTGATGATATTTTGTGTCTTATGCCCAAAAATGTAGATATACACCATTTCCATGGCAAATTAAATAACTTAGCCCATTCTATAAACTTTACTGTTGAGTTTGAAGAAAATACCTCATTGCCTTTTCTAGATGTATTAATTATTAAGGGTAATGAATTCAAATTTAAAATTTATAGAAAACCTACAAATAACTGTTCCTATGTCCACTATTATTCTTCGCATCAAGATAGTTAAACTGTCTGTTTTCTCATCAATGTTTTTGAGAGCTTTACGAATTTGTAATCCAGAGTTCATAGATGAGGAAATATCCAAAATTCATGAAATAGGTAATGATTTGAAATACCCAAGAAACGCAATTGATAAATCTTTTAAAGTTGCTAGAAATACTTTTTACAATCCAAAAATGGACAACCAGCCTTATCCAACTAAAAATATGTTGGTTCTCCCTTACCATGAAAACTTGGTTGATATGCCTTCTCTTAAGACTTTTAATATTAAAGTTGTATTAAAAAATCTTGATACAGTAAAAAAAACTTTTGATGAAGAATTCCCCCCAAAATGCTGATGGATGTGTCTATAAGATTCCTTGTAAAATTTGCGATAAAGTTTATTACGGACAAACTGGTAAAAATCTCGAACTAAAATTAAAACAACATAATTATAGCATTAGAACTGGACAAGATTCCAATGCTCTATTTATTCATGTGAGAGATTTTAACCATCCAATTGATTTTCAAAAAGTTGAGAAAGTTGTATCAAGCAAGTCCATGGTCGACAGGAATATAATTGAATCTTGTTTCATAAAAAGTAGTTTTGACAATAATATGAATATTTCCTTTGGTTTATATAAATTAGATTCATTTATAATTAAAAGAATTTGGGAAGAATTTAATAATACATTGGACAAATAATAATTTTTTAAATTCTTATGTCTTGGGTAGAATAGTTTGTTGGTGGGTTGTGTGAAGGACCTGTCTAGTTGGGCCGGCGGGCCTGCTGCAGTGTTCCCTTTCTTATGAGTCGTGTGTCAGATGTTCCTTTGTTGTGGAATCTGATAGTGAGGTGTGGGCTAGACCCCTTATATACCTTCCTTTGATGCTCTACTTTCATTGTTCCATGATAATGTGAGTAGTCACGAAAGCGCTTGGAATTTCTCTGTTCTTTCACAGTGGTTGTTTTGCATATTTTGAAATCACGCGTTTACTGTGATCTTATTGCATATATATATATATATATATATATATATATATATATATATATATATATATATATATATATATATATATATATATATATATATATATAAGCAGGTAATATTACAATAAGTAAAACCACCACCGTAAAAAATAGTGAGCTTCCAAGCACTTTCGTGATTTCTCACATTGTGAGAAATCACAAAAGCGCTCGAGTGTTCATTATTTTTTCATTGGTTGTTTTTCACTCACATATATACTATATATATATGTCGTGCCGAATAGGTAAAAACTTGCGATTTTAGCTTAAATAGCAACGATCTTCTTGCTGAATAAGGCAAGCAAAAATTTGTGTATGCAATAATTTCGCAGAAATCAATCTGAGCTTAACGAAAAAAATATATTTCATACTTTGCTTATTATTAAATTATTGCAAGCTTATCTGAAATATATTTAGCTGGATTAAGCTAAATTAAATTCGCTTTTTATAATAAGGTTAGGTAAGTTTTCTAAGGTGCTTTTGGTACAAAATTATTTTATTATTTTTTACATTAACATAGATGAATGAAATATATCTTTAAACGTATAAAAGAAAATTTTAGAAAGTACTTAATTTTAGATGAGGTCTTGCTAATTGACCAGTTTTACCAATTCGGCACGATATATATCTATATATATATATATATATATATATATATATATATATATATATATATATATATATATATATGTATATATATATATATATATATATATATATATATATATGTATATATATATATATATATATATATATATATATATATATAATTATATATATATATAAATAAGGGTACTACCTCTGGTGAGGTTAGGTACCCACAATGATACCAGAGCCATGAAGTCAAGTATACCCTCGTGGGGATATATTACGCCTGCACGTGACCTCTTACCACAATTTGTTGCTTTTTTCAAGCAATGGTACTTTGTCTCCAGTATCTCCATTGTCTTCATGGATAAGCAAATTCATATTTTTTTCTTAGAGGTTATGTGATAGTCTCTTTAAGAGAATAAAACAAACGTGACATTAGAAAAAATGGCAGTGAAAGAACTTTTAAGATTCTGTTCTCACGAGGATGTATCGTGTTTGTGCTGGTTGTGTTTGTATAGGTTGTGATGCTTGGTTCCGTTGAACACACACCCAAACACACACACACACACACACACACACACACACACACAGTGAATTGAGAAAAGGTAGGAAAGACTAGTGGAAAATCAGTTTACACTAATAGTGGAAGACTGCTGGAATGGGACATCAGAGGTAGTTAGGTTAGCTGAGGTTTGTCAGGAAACAAGAGAAGTGTTTCCTGACGCGGGTCTTAGTCATATGATGACCCGCAGCTGGAGCTTTTGGTCATCTGACTGAGGCCTTCTACTGGCTTACTGATCCACTCTTTTAAAACTTATGGTTATCATTGTTAATAAGCATATCAGAGGAGGTACTGTGTGCTACAGTCAACAGAAAGTTAAGACAAATGATAAACACAGTAAACCTGTCTGTTTCCGTATAATCACAAATAGGTGATGATTAAAAATTCAGGGCCAAAAGGCTAGAGTTCTAACCCTACAAATATTGATTATTCTAGATAAAACTCTTTATGTGCAGACTTCTAGACTACTGACACCCTTTGTTTGACGTGCTGAAGGAGTTGAGGTGGGACTAACAAGTGGTTGGTTACATGATCCCATACCCAACTCCTTATCATCATCCTCCCTTCTCCTCCTCCTCCTCCTCCTCCTCCTCGTTTTTTTTTCCTTCTCTTCTTTTTTTTTCTCTAACGTTTCCATAAGTTTTTCCCTGCTTGAGCTCTGATCCTTGTTTGACTCTGCAGTGTAATCAAAGTGGCGCAGGTGCATCTCTATAGTGAACTTGATATCT
>NC_091331.1:12587709-12617709 GCF_038502225.1 Cherax quadricarinatus | reverse complement strand
ATCAAGCTCCTTCGGCATACCAAGAGTTTTACAGATTTAGGACAGATAATAATAATAGTAATAATTCTTAAGACATCGTTTTACATGGGCTCGACACGGTTGAATATCTGATATAGGCTGTGTTCATCATTATACTATTATTACATTAGCTTAGTTGTGATTACAACCAGCAGCAGCTCTGAAAGGTTCAAGGGTTCAATGGTATACCAGCTACAGTAATGAAAGCAGAGTAAGCTCTGACGATGATAAATAGAGCCTTATCAAAGCTCGATATATAAAGCTCTAGATAGAGCGATACTTAGTAATTGTTTTTCACCTGCTTCTTCTTCCGAGAGGTATATCAATACGAGGATATCTGTATGGTACATCGATACCAGGAGATCTATAAAATGTAAAGCAGACGAGTTTATCCTCCTGATATCTTTTTCTTCCCTGACCGCCAGAGAGTACGTTTTAAGTGTTTTTGGTTTTTTCTCATATAATTCATACCTTTCAGTTCTCCAGTACATTTTGTCGCATGTCTTCGAACTTTCCATATCTTAATTATTTTTCTTAAGGTACGGATTCTATCCGTACATCGCATATTACAATTTTGGTATTAAACATAGTATAAAATATTTCTTTAAGTATTTCGCTATTTGTATAGTCGAATGCATATGTGTGTTTAAACGTTGTAACCGAATACAACACAAAGCAGCATCCCAGTCGTGTTCCTTGGCTGAGACAACACAGTGTCAGGTAAATTAATTCACCTGTTTATCATGTCACTCACCTGTCAGTGTCGTACTACCCGGATAGTGTTGAAGAAAGCAGAGCATAGTGATCGCGGAGCAAGACTTGGCAGAGCTCTTGTGTGTAAGACTTCCATGTAGCTTCTCATCTCTCTCTCGGGTTTGTGAGGTGATGGATCCTGCTAGTGTACTCTCAGGTCTGTGAGGGGATGGATGCTGCTACTCTCAGGTCTGTGAGGTGATGGATGCTGCTAGTTTACTCTCAGGTCTGTGAGATGATGGATGCTGCTAGTGTACTCTCAGGTCTGTGAGGTGATGGATGCTGTTAGTGTACTCTCAGGTCTGTGAGATGATGGATGCTGCTAGTTTACTCTCAGGTCTGTGAGATGATGGATGCTGCTAGTGTCCTCTCAGGTCTGTGAGGTGATGGATGCTGCTAGTGTACTCTCAGGTCTGTGAGATGATGGATGATGCTAGTGAACTCTCAGGTCTGTGAGGTGATGGATGCTGCTAGTGTACTCTCAGGTCTGTGAGGTGATGGATGCTGCTAGTGTACTCTCAGGTCTGTGAGATGATGGATGCTGCTAGTGCACTCTCAGGTCTGTGAGGTGATGGATGCTGCTAGTGTACTCTCAGGTCTGTGAGGTGATGGATGCTGCTAGTGCACTCTCAGGTCTGTGAGGTGATGGATGCTGCTAGTGTACTCTCAGGTCTGTGAGGTGATGGATGCTGCTAGTGTACTCTCAGGTCTGTGAGGTGATGGATGCTGCTAGTGTACTCTCAGGTCTGTGAGGTGATGGATGCTGCTAGTTTAATCTCAGGTCTGTGAGGTGATGGATGCTGCTAGTTTAATCTCAGGTCTGTGAGGTGATGGATGCTGCTAGTTTAATCTCAGGTCTGTGAGGTGATGGATGCTGCTAGTTTAATCTCAGGTCTGTGAGGTGATGGATGCTGCTAGTGTACTCTCAGGTCTGTGAGGTGATGGATGCTGCTAGTGTACTCTCAGGTCTGTGAGATGATGGATGCTGCTAGTGCACTCTCAGGTCTGTGAGGTGATGGATGCTGCTAGTGTACTCTCAGGTCTGTGAGGTGATGGATGCTGCTAGTGTACTCTCAGGTCTGTGAGATGATGGATGCTGCTAGTGCACTCTCAGGTCTGTGAGGTGATGGATGCTGCTAGTGTACTCTCAGGTCTGTGAGGTGATGGATGCTGCTAGTGCACTCTCAGGTCTGTGAGGTGATGGATGCTGCTAGTGTACTCTCAGGTCTGTGAGGTGATGGATGCTGCTAGTTTAATCTCAGGTCTGTGAGGTGATGGATGCTGCTAGTGTACTCTCAGGTCTGTGAGGTGATGGATGCTGCTAGTGTACTCTCAGGTCTGTGAGGTGATGGATGCTGCTAGTTTAATCTCAGGTCTGTGAGGTGATGGATGCTGCTAGTTTAATCTCAGGTCTGTGAGGTGATGGATGCTGCTAGTTTAATCTCAGGTCTGTGAGGTGATGGATGCTGCTAGTGTACTCTCAGGTCTGTGAGGTGATGGATGCTGCTAGTGTACTCTCAGGTCTGTGAGATGATGGATGCTGCTAGTGCACTCTCAGGTCTGTGAGGTGATGGATGCTGCTAGTGTACTCTCAGGTCTGTGAGGTGATGGATGCTGCTAGTTTAATCTCAGGTCTGTGAGGTGATGGATGCTGCTAGTGTACTCTCAGGTCTGTGAGGTGATGGATGCTGCTAGTGTACTTTCAGGTTTGTGAGGTGATGGATGCTGCTAGTTTACTCTCAGGTCTGTACTTTGTGTCTCATGTCTGAGATATATCCTGCTTCTGTACTCTTGCGCTTGTTGCTACTGGCTTGCCTTGCATACACTTGCGCTATCGTGGTGCAAATCACCAGTTGTATATTTGTGACTGAAGGTCTGATCGTGCACTGTATCATGAGTTAAAGCTGGAAATTGTAACTGAAAGCTAACCTCTGCGTGTAAAAATTATCACTATTATTTCTCCAGCCTCGTTGTTACAAGATATCTTGAGATTATTTTAGAGTAACAGTTTAATAGAGTCGTAAGTGGACACTTCCTCTGATCATTCTCTGGTTGGAACACCTGGTAAATATGATAATCATGCGTTGCTTAAGCATGATTGTCCTCAGCTTCGCCCACGTAGTCCCTAATATATCCAGGGGTGTAAATCATGTGACTGGCTGCATAAAAACTGACCCTGAGGGAGCGGGATGTGTACGTCGGCGCCGTGCAGTAGATGCGATGTTATCTGGTGGTGGCGTGAGGGTCGCACCCTGACACCTGCACACACACACACACACACACACACACACACACACACACACACACACACACACACACACACAGATGGTAATAGTAGACGCTGGCTAATTTGCTGCGGGGTATTAAAGTAGAAAGGTTTAGATTATTTTTGTTATTTTTTGGGGGGCCATAACATTAAGTCCAAAAAAGGTAGCTTCGTTCAGTTTGCTGTGACGTCATACACACTCGCACTGATAAAATCGCTACATGGCTCCAGAGTCCCTCGTTCACTGTCCAACCTCACGTGATGAACAGTTGACCGTAAATAATCTGACGAGGCTATGAAAGTGCCGCTTCAAACTGTCATCTATTGAAATCTGAGGAATTGTGTCGTCATTGTCCATCTCAGTTGAATTGTTGAATTCTCCAGAATTTTTGTTTTTGTTTTTTAAATCTACTATTGTTATTCAGTTTTTTTTATAAAAATATATAAACAAATGGAAATTGTCGTATTTTTCTCATAACGAAGAGCAGGACTATAAGCCTACTAGTATTTAATAGTTCGTAAAAAAATCTATCTTAATTCTAATAAATATTTAGTCGCATGGAATTTGAAGAGACGACGTCCTTATGTCATTATAATGATAGAAATGTAATAAACACTTATCATAATAACACGTTAACCTACGTGGAAGTAATGTTTATGTAGATAAATAGTTCAGAGAACCGACAAGTTGATAAATTAGAGACATGTGCAACACTTTTCGCCACTGTGTGGTGAAACGTTTCCTCAATAAAGATACCCAAGTGTTGCACATATGTCTAATTTATAAAGTAATGTTTATCTCTCGGCGATACAACCCTATTGCCAAGCAGCACAATTTTCGACACTGGAACTAAGAAATGAAACTTTAGCTTGATGAGCTTCACTTTATAGTGGCATCACGTAAGTCAGGTACTCGCTCTCACACAGAAGGGTCACATACGGTGCTGCTGAAACAGCCACAGAAGTGATGTCTGTAAGCCCTTCCTGTTGTCAGCTTCGAAATTCAGTGGTACAAGGTTAGATCTGCTATATGTCAAGACTACGGTTCAAGTCCCCGTCTCCTCCAGCGAGTTTTCTTCTCTTTTCATAATAGTTTTCGTACTTGTGTTATTTTCTTTCATGTCCATGAGGAAGTGGAGAAAAATCCTTCCTCCGTCAGCCATGCGTGTCGTAAAAAAACGAAAAAAAAAATGCCGGGAGCAAGGGGCTAGTAACTCCTAGTAGTGCAGATGATAAGCAGGAGTTGATTGTGATTGTTATGAATTATTTGAAGCTGGATGTCCTAGCTCTAAGCGAAACAAAGTTGAACGGGGTAGGAGATTTTAAGTGGGGAGAAATAAATGGGATTACATAAAATAAAATGTATCTGAGAGGGTTTACGCTAAGGAAGGAGTAGTGTTAATGTTTTGCACACCTGGGGAAGAATGGACTGTAAAGGTAAGAAAGAGATTTTAGGAGATGTCAAGTGAATGTTTAGTGAGTTATCGACCAAGCGAGAAAGTAATTGTTGTGAGGGATCAAGTAAATGCTAAAGTGGAAGAAACCGTTGTAGAAGGCGTAGTAGATAAGTTTGGGGTGCCAAAGGTATATGATTATGGAGGATCTTTGACTGAACTTTGTATAGAAAGCGGTTTGGTAATAGGTAATACATATTTTAAGATGATAAGTAACTGCACTAAATATTATAAGCATCAATTTGCTAAATTAAGAATTAGATTCTAAATAGTCCATCGGTAGACTTCTGGATGTACATGTTTTTAGAAGGGGAACAGATGTGTCAGATCATTATTTAGTTTTAATTACAGTGAGATTAAGAGATGGTACACGGAGAATGTCATCAGTAAGAGAGCAGTGAAAGTTTACAAATTAAAGGAGGGGAAGTTAGGGTAAGCTATAAGGAATTGTTGGAAGAAAGATGGGCTAGTGAGAGTGTAGGTAATGAGGTGAAAAAGGTATGGGGTAGATTTAAGAATCCAGTGTTAGTGTGCAACACAAGTTTGTGGATATAGGAGGGTAGGTGCAAGAAAGAGGAGCAATTAGTGGAATGTCGAGGTAAGGAGAGTGGTAAGGGAGAAAAAGCTAGCATATCAGACATTTTTTATAAATTAGTAGCGATACAAGGAGGGTGGAGTATATACAGAATAAGGGAGGTTGAGTGGGGAGTATAAAAGGAGAGCAAATGAGAGTGGGTGAGGTTTTAACAAATTTTGTTGAAAATAAGAAAAACTAAATTGGAGTGAGATTAATAGAGTGAACCTAGGAAACTAGTGGATTTAACAGTTAAAAACAAAAGAGGGAAGTTGTTTGAGTAAGCGGAGCTATTGGGAAGATGAAGGGAACTTTTTGAGCTGTTAAATGTTGATGAAGAGAAGGAGGCAGTGGGGCATCTGTAGGGAAAAAGAACATTATCCATGGAGGCAAAAGAGGGAAATGTATCCGAGTATACTGACATACTTACACGAGTGTGAAACATAAATTTTAAATGTTTCAACGAGGAAGAGGCTGGAGGCAGTGAGGATGTCGTGTCTGAGGGCAATGTATGGTGTGGATATTATGCAGAGAATTTGTAGTTTAGAGATTAGAAGGTGTAGGATTATTGAAACTATTATCCAAAAGGCTGAAGAGGGGTTGTTGAGGTCGCTCGGACATTTAGAGAGAATGGATCAAAATAGGATGGGTTGGAGGGTGAATAAATCTATAGTGGAGGGGTGGGGTATGGGGTCTTCCTAGGAAAAGTCGGAGGAAGGAGGTAAGAGATTTTGTATGTGAGGAGCTGGGGCAGCCAACAGGCGTGTATGTTACACAAGAGTCGAGGCAAGTGGTTTTTATGATGACGTGCTGTTGGAGTTTAAGCAAGGTATCATTTATGAAGGAATACAGGAAAATCAGTTAGCCGGACTTGAATCCTGGAGGTGGGAAGCAGAGTGCCTGCACTCTGAAGTGGTGGGGATATTGCAGTTTGGAGGGGCATCTAAACTCTAATGTTGGCGCGCCTCTGACAATACGACGGAGTGAGTGATGGTAAAAGTGTTTCTTCTTTTCGGTCACCCTCCCTCGGTGGGAGACGGCCGTTGTTATATAATGTTGTGCCCAATAAGTAAAACTTGCGATTTTGGTTTAAATAGCAACGCACTTCTTGCCGAAAAGGGCAAGCGATAATTTGTGCTTGCAGTAATTTCGCAAAAATCATTCTGAATTTAACGAAAAAATATATTTCATTGTGTTAGTTTATTATTAAATTATTGTAAACTTATATACAATATATTTACTTGGATTAGGCTAAATTAAATTGCTCTTGTTATAATAAGGTTAGGCAAGTTTCGTAAGGTATTTTTGGTACAAAATCATTAATTTTTATATTAACATGCATGAAAAATATATATCTTTAAATATATAGGAGAAAATTTTAGAAAGAACTTAATTTTAAAGGAGTTCTTCCTAACTGACCAGTTTTACCTATGCTGCACGACATATTTATATTATATCAGCCTTCACCGGGAAAAAAATCGCTTATTATTCATTTAGTCGCTACGCCACGACATAAATTTGAGTATAGCCGGGATGTTTATAATCTCATTATTGATACAAACCCAAATGTTCTCACACTGTTGCCGCCCTGTCTGTAGATAATTTAAAACCTATGTAGCTTGTCGTAGCGTAGTCAATACTCCAGTGTGTTGTACTCTGGGGAGCTTGTCGTAGCGTAGTCAATACTTCAGTGTGTTGTACTCTGGGGAGCTTGTCGTAGCGTAGTCAATACTTCAGTGTGTTGTACTCTGGGGAGCTTGTCGTAGCGTAGTCAATACTTCAGTGTGTTGTACTCTGGGGAGCTTGTCGTAGCGTAGTCAATACTTCAGTGTGTTGTACTCTGGGGAGCTTGTCGTAGCGTAGTCAATACTTCAGTGTGTTGTACTCTGGGGAGCTTGTCGTAGCGTAGTCAATACTTCAGTGTGTTAGGTAAGACACATATGCAACAGTTAGACAACTTTATTCCGAAACGTTTCGCCTACACAGTAGGCTTCTTCAGTCGAATACAGAAAGTAGGCAGGAACAGTAGAGATGTGAAGACGATGTAATCAGTCCATCACCCTTAAAGTCGTAGAATTTGAGGTTGTCAGTCCCTCGGCCTGGAGAAGTTCAGTTCCATAGTCAGGAACTATCTGAAGATTAAGCGACAGTGCGGAGACTTAAATACTGTCGGAAGGAGAGGTGCAGGGTAGTAGTAGTAGTAGTAGTAGTACTAGTAGTAGTGAGAGGCAACTGAGAGGTCATGTCCCTCTCAGATCCAACCCTTCTCACTTGAAAAGCTTGTCCAAGGTGTTTTCTGTACCAAGATGCCACGTGTTGCAGTGTCTGACAAGATGAACATCAAAATGGTATACAATACCGACAGGTTGTTAGGTAAGACACATATGCAACAGTTAGACAACTTTATTCCGAAACGTTTCGCCTACACAGTAGGCTTCTTCAGTCGAATACAGAGGGACATGACCTCTCAGTTGCCTCTCACTACTACTAGTACTACTACTACTACTACTACTACCCTGCACCTCTCCTTCCGACAGTATTTAAGTCTCCGCACTGTCGCTTAATCTTCAGATAGTTCCTGACTATGGAACTGAACTTCTCCAGGCCGAGGGACTGACAACCTCAAATTCTACGACTTTAAGGGTGATGGACTGATTACATCGTCTTCACATCTCTACTGTTCCTGCCTACTTTCTGTATTCGACTGAAGAAGCCTACTGTGTAGGCGAAACGTTTCGGAATAAAGTTGTCTAACTGTTGCATATGTGTCTTACCTAACAACCTGTCGGTATTGTATACCATTTTGATGTTCATCTTGTCAGACACTGCAACACGTGGCATCTTGGTACAGAAAACACCTTGGACAAGCTTTTCAAGTGAGAAGGGTTGGATCTGAGAGGGACATGACCTCTCAGTTGCCTCTCACTACTACTAGTACTACTACTACTACTACCCTGCACCTCTCCTTCCGACAGTATTTAAGTCTCCGCACTGTCGCTTAATCTTCAGATAGTTCCTGACTATGGAACTGAACTTCTCCAGGCCGAGGGACTGACAACCTCAAATTCTACGACTTTAAGGGTGATGGACTGATTACATCGTCTTCACATCTCTACTGTTCCTGCCTACTTTCTGTATTCGACTGAAGAAGCCTACTGTGTAGGCGAAACGTTTCGGAATAAAGTTGTCTAACTGTTGCATATGTGTCTTACCTAACAACCTGTCGGTATTGTATACCATTTTGATGTTCATCTTGTCAGACACTGCAACACGTGGCATCTTGGTACAGAAAACACCTTGGACAAGCTTTTCAAGTGAGAAGGGTTGGATCTGAGAGGGACATGACCTCTCAGTTGCCTCTCACTACTACTAGTACTACTACTACTACTACTACTACCCTGCACCTCTCCTTCCGACAGTATTTAAGTCTCCGCACTGTCGCTTAATCTTCAGATAGTTCCTGACTATGGAACTGAACTTCTCCAGGCCGAGGGACTGACAACCTCAAATTCTACGACTTTAAGGGTGATGAACTGATTACATCGTCTTCACATCTCTACTGTTCCTGCCTACTTTCTGTATTCGACTGAAGAAGCCTACTGTGTAGGCGAAACGTTTCGGAATAAAGTTGTCTAACTGTTGCATATGTGTCTTACCTAACAACCTGTCGGTATTGTATACCATTTTGATGTTCAATACTTCAGTGTGTTGTACTCTGGGGAGCTTGTCGTAGCGTAGTCAATACTCCAGTGTGTTGTACTCTGGGGAGCTTGTCGTAGCGTAGTCAATATTCCAGTGTATTGTACTCTGGGGAAGGCTCCCTTGTAAGTTCCAATGTGGCCGATTTTGTATATAAAACATTCTTACCTGCTTAATACTACTAATTAAAATTCATCATTATGTATATCCTCCAGCCAAACTGGAGGAAAAAAAAAACATTGGAAGCCTACGGTAAGCATTTTATATTCAGTGATCAAACTCTGCAACATTTGTATCAGGGAAGACAAGTGTACAATGCACGTGTAACGTTTATTTTGCCCACCTGGGGCTTTTTCGATCTATAAATAAACTTAATGAGATGAACTCGGATCTTCTTTTCATATTCTATTTTGGAGCCTGCCCTCTTATTCTTTTTTTTTTTTACGGTAAAACTCGAAAAACTATTTAAATTGGGAAAACTCAGCTGGATTTCGTTTTAGTTGTGTGATTGAATTTGTGAGAAATGGTGCCTGGTATAAGTTGTTTATAGTTCTGCGTCGTTAGTTGGTTCTAAGTTATCTGTTGGTTCTTCCTTTTCTATTACTGGTTCTTCCTTGTTGATCCATTGATGTCTGTTGTTGGTACTTCGCTGTCTCTTGTTGGTTTTTCCTTGTTGTTGATCTTTCGTTTTCTGTCGTTTATTCTCCCTTGTCTCTTGTTGGTTCATTATTGTCGATCTTTCGTTGTCTCTTGTTAGTTTTTCGTTGTTGATGTCTCGTTCTGCCGTTGGTACCTAGTTGTCTTTTGTTGGTTCTTCCTTCTCGTTGATCTTTCGTTGTCTGTCCTCGGTACATTGCTGCTTCGATGTTTGTGCTTAATCCTACTTCGGAGGCTTAATCCTCTTCTGAGACCTAATCATCAAGTGCCTAATCCTCCTCAAAGGCCTAATCCTCTTATAGATTGGCTATTCTATACCTCGTGGAGATCACTCATATAAAAAAAGGATTTGAGTTTCCAATTCATTTGTGATCATATTCTAGCGGGTAATCCCTCATATTCATGATTAATCCACATACACATACATTTATATTGTTAATTCTCCTCCTCTTACGGTTAAGCCTATTTCAGGGATTACAATACAGGTAAGTAATTCATGTTAAACGGGGATTTAAATCGGCTCATTCCATTGCTCTTTGGGCAGTAAGCTGAGTCAGACAAATCATTGCAGGATGAGAGACACGTGGTAGTTACCTGTCGCTTCACCTGTGATTATCTGATTACCAGATTGACATGGGAGAGGGTGGGAGTGAGGGGGGGAGGCTGAGAGCCCAGACCAGCTGCTAGTAAGATAAGGATGAGAGGAAGGGATGGAGATGCGGAGACAAAGGTAGGGATAAGAGGATATAGGGCCGAGCGAGAGAGGGAGTGAGTGAGAGAGTATAAGTGAGGGTGAGTAAAAGTCAGTGAGAGTGAGTAAAAGTCAGAGTGGAAGTGAGTAAAAGTGAGTGAGAGAGAGAGCTGGAAGAATGGCAAGTGCAGATAGCTTCCTCGACCAGACAGTCTGATGAAAATTGAATTCCAGTCTTGCAATACAACTTCAATCAGAGTTAAATTCGCCGCCGTTGTCAATATCTTGGCCAAGCGTCACTTACTGCAACCAGCTGTTGGCTCAGGCATGGAAAACTGCCAGAGGAAGAGCACTGTGTGTGTGTGTGTGTGTGTGTGTGTGTGTGTGTACTCACCTAGTTGTGGTTGCAGGGGTCGATTCATAGCTCCTGGCCCTGATGTGTGTGTGTGTGTGTGTGTGTGTGTGTGTGTGTGTGTGTGTGTCTGTCTGTCTGTCCGTCTGTCCGTCCTCGCCTAATCGTAGTTTCAGGGGTCGAGTCTCAGCTGGCCGCTACTGGTTGCGGAACTTCTGGCTGCGTGAGCCCTATCATACCTATTCCTGAAGGTATGTATGGATTCTGTCTCTACCACTTCGCTGTCTTAGTCGTTCTACTTTCTGACCACTCTGATGCTAAAAAATATATTCCTGACATCCCGGTGACTCTGTAATTTTTAACTTGGAGCTTTGACCACGTGTACCTGAGGTTCGCCTCTCCCTCTCTACCCTGTTAATTCCTCTTGAGTATTTTGTATGTGGTAATCATGTTACCTCTGGTCCTGTCCGCTAGTGTCGTCAGGTTTAGCCTCTTTAGCTTCTCATGGTTCATTCCTCTCTGCTCTGTGCCTACTTTCTTTGGAAACCTTTGCAATTTTTCCACCTTGGAAAAAGTGCAAGGAGTATGCAGCGCCAGTATTTCATACTAGTGCTGTATACTCCTTGTAGGCCTGACATATGCCGTGTATAAGATCGTGAATGCCTCCTTGTTGTTTCTGAAAGCCACCCATAATTTGCCTTCCTGTTAAGTATTCCTTCATTCACTGTAGTGCTTTCCCTGTAATTCCTGTCTGCTACTCTAGCTTTTGTGCCACTCTTGTGGGGTACAGCATAGGACGCCTTCTTGCAATACAAAAAAAAAGTACAGGGGCCACTTATCCCCCTCCTGTGTAACATTGTTACTTTATCATACAACTCGAGTAGATTTGTGAAACAGGATTAACCATCTCTAAAACCGTGCTGGTAGTTGTTTATGAATTCACTCCTTGCCAGGTACTCTTCTACTCTTTTTCTTATAATCTTTTCCATAACCTTGCATATTATACATGTTAGAGGTATCTTGATCACTCAGAGTTTTATACTTCTCCCGTTGTTTGAGTCCAGTACGCGTTGAAGCTCTCTCTCTCTCTCTCTCTCTCTCTCTCTGACCCTGGCAGTGTTCCTAATTCCACTGAGAATACCTCCCTAAATCTTTTGTTCAGCTCCTCACAGACCTGCTGGTCATTCCTAGTGAGCTCCATTCCTTCCTTCCTTGAGCCTTATTACCTGGTCCTTTACAGGCGTCTTCCATCCGATGCGGCTGTACATCAGCTTTGGCTCAGATTTGACTTTTGATGCTATATCAGTCTCAAACTGACATGCAACCTCTCTTCTTACCCAGGAATATTTATTTGTTGTCCCCATGCTCTTGCACTTTTAGTTTTTGCCTCCCACCACCTCTGGGTGAACCATGGCCTCATTCTGTTCTCGCTTGTGCTGCTGCTGCTTCTGAGTATGAATTTCTCCTCTGCCTCCTGCACTTTCCAACTACACACTCCATTTCATTTGCTGCCTTTTCTTCTAGCTCTACTTACTATGGCTCTCTGCTAAGACATTGCTTCGTACTATCATAGTTTCTTGAAGTCAGGTTTATCCCTTCCTTCATACTCTCTCTTTCTCACTAGGTTCACTTTCACAAGGTATTCGAACCTCAGTACTGCGTGGTCGCTAACACAAAGGAATCTCTCATATTCGATGTTCCCTACATTCCCTACATATTCGATGTTCCCTGCATTAGTCTCACTTAAAATTAACACTAGGATCAGCCTCGTTGATTAGTTACCTCCTCTCTGCTTAGTTGTGTCCCTGACATGTTGACACGAAGTTTTCCATCGCCACCAACAACAGCCTAGCTCCTCACGTTTCTGATCCTCCATGAAGTTAAAGGAGCCATGTGAGCTCTTCTAGCCACGTATTCTATTTTCACCATTGCCTTGTTGTTCTCATAGTCTGCTGTTGAGTGGTGGGTTGTACATCACTGTTATTATCTTGGGTCTCCCAAGATAATAACTGTGGCCCTATGAAGTAGTCACTTAACACCTGTCCTTTTATTCTGTTCATCTTCCCCAAAATTCATTAGCTCCTGATTAGCAATGCTGCTCCCACCTGTTCCATTTTCGCTGTTCTTTTTTATTATTAGATATCTTTCTAGGAAAACCGCATCTTGAATCACCTCTGCGAGCTTAATCTCCGTTATTGCTACGTTGACTGGAGATTCCTACACTATTCGCTCTTTCCACTCCGCGCTCTTTGTTACCACATCTGCATTAGAGTGTGTGTGAGCATGTTTATTATATATATATAAATATATATATATATATATATATATATATATATATATATATATATATATATATATATATATATATATATATATGCAAAACAACCACTCTGAAAGAATAGAGAAATTCCAAGCGCTTACATGACTACTCACATTACCAAGGAACTATGAAAGTAAAGCATCCAAGGAAGTTATATAAGGGGTCTGGCCAACACCTCACTATCGGAATTTTTTGAAACAAGGCTACTTAACACAATCCTCCCTAATAAAGCTAAATGGTTCAGATATGTTGCTGATATTTTGTGTCTTATGCCCAAAAATGTAGATATACACCATTTCCTTGGAAAATTAAATAGCTTAGCCCATTCTATAAACTTTACTGTTGAGTTTGAAGAAAATAACTCATTGCCTTTTCTAGATGTTTTAATTATTAAGGGTAATAATGAATTCAAATTTAAAATTTACAGAAAACCTACAAATAACTGTTCCTATGTCCACTATTATTCCTCGCATCAAGATAGAGTCAAACTGTCTGTTTTCTTATCAATGTTTTTGAGTGCTTTACGAATTTGTAGTCCTGAGTTCATAGATGAGGAAATATCCAAAATTTATGAAATAGGTAATGATTTAAAATACCCAAGAAATGTAATTGATAAATCTTTTAAAGTTGCTAGAAATACTTTTTACAATCCAAAAAGGGACAACCAGCCTTATTCAACTAAAAATATGTTGGTTCTCCCTTACCATGAAAACTTGGTTGATATGCCTTCTCTTCTTAAGACTTTTAATATTAAAGTTGTATTCAAAAATCTTGATACAGTAAAAAAAACTTTTGATAAAGAATTCCCCCCAAAATGCCGATGGATGTGTCTATAAGATTCCTTGTAAAATTTGCGATAAAGTTTATTACGGTCAAACTGGTAAAAATCTCGAACTAGATTAAAACAACATAAATATAGCATTAGAACTGGACAAGATTCCAATGCTCTATTTATTCATGTAAGAGATTTTAACCATCCAATTGATTTTCAAAAAGTTGAGAAAGTAGTATCAAGCAAGTCCATGGTCGACAGAAATATAATTGAATCTTGTTTCATAAAAAGCAGTTTTGACAATAATATGAATATTTCCTTTGGTTTATATAAATTAGATCCATTTATAATAGAATTTGGGAAGAATTTAATAATACACTGGACAAATAATAATTTTTAAATTTTCTTGGGTAGAATAGTTTGTTGGTGAGTTGTGCAAAGGACCTGTCCAGTTGGGCCGGCGCGCGTCAGGTGTTTAACCATTGTGGGATCTGATAGTGAGGTGTTGGCCAGACCCCTTATATAGCTTCCTTGGATGCTTTACTTTCATAGTTCCTTGATAATGTGAGTAGTCACGAAAGCGCTTGGAATTTCTCTATTCTTTCAGAGTGGTTGTTTTGCATATTCTGAAATCACCTGTTTACTGTGATCTTATTGCATATATATATATATATATATATATATATATATATATATATATATATATATATATATATATATATAATATATATATAAAATATATATATACATGTATCTCGTGCCGAATAGGCAGAACTTGCGATCTTGGCTTAAATAGCAACGCTCATCTTGCCATATAGGACAAGTGAAAATTTGTGTATGCAATAATTTCGCCAAAATCATTCTGAACCTAACGAAAAAAAATTATTTGATTGTGTTTGTTTAGTATTAAATTATTGTAAACGTATTTAAAATATACTTAGTTGGGTTAGGCTAAAATATATTGCTCTTTTTATAATAAGGTTAGGTAAGTTTTCTAAGATTGTTTTGGTGCAAGATTAAATTTTTTTTCATTAACATTAATTAAAAAAATATATCTTTAAACGTATAAGAGAAAATTTTAGAAAAGACTTTATTTTAAGTGAGTTCTTGCTAATTGACCAGTTTTACATATTCGGCACGACATTATATATATATATATACATATATATATATATGCCGAATATGTAAAACTTGCAATATTGGCTTGAATAGCAACGCTCTTCTTCCCGAATAAAGAAAGCGAAAATTTGTGTATGCAATAATTTCGCAAAAATCATTCTGAGCTTAACGAAAAAAATAGTTTGTTTATTATTAAATTATTGTAAGTTTATCTAAAATATATTTAGCTGGATTAGGCTAAATTAAATTGCGTTTGTTAAAATAAGGTTAGGTAAGTTTTCTAAGGTTCTTTTGGTACATAATTATTTATTTTCACATTTATATGAATGAAAAAAAAATTCTTTAAACGTATAAGAGAAAATTTTAGAAAGGACTTAATTTTAAATGAGTTCTTGATAATTAACCAATTTTACCTATTCTGCACGACATACATTATATATGCTCTCTCTCTCTCTCTCTCTCACACACACACACACACACACACACACACACACACACACAAAGACAAACAGATTGAGCTGTGAACTTAATTTTTTTTGCTTTTGTATTTTTTTTCTATATGACAAAGTGAACAGAGTCCTGGAATTTAGTGAATCTCCGCCTCTAATTGAATATCGCGTAGCAAAGTATTCATGCGAAATAACTTTTTGAAAAGGTATATTATGTTATTTCCAACTGTGACAGTATTATATATTATTAGCGTCCATTTTGGAACGTACATTGTATTGGGTCCACAGGCTCGTGTGGCCCACAGCCTCGTCTGGTTCACAGCCTCGTGTGGTCTTCAATCACGTGTGGTCCACAGCATTATAGAATCCCCAGTCATGGGGTTGCCTTGATGGGTTCTTGTCATGTAGGGTTCAGTGTCTTGTGAGGTCCCTAATTATGTGGAGATCCACCTCCCGGGGTCCCCACCTTTGTGGGGTCCCCGGCTTTGTGGTCCTAGATAAGTACACGCAGGCATTTAAGCTCCCACGGAGGTCTTTATGTTGTTTAAATAATCTGTCTTTTATACAGAACATTATCCGAATAATACTGAGAATTAGCCAGTTAATTACGTGATTACCTATCCCCACAAGAAAGATACTTAGTGATTCAGAGTTAAAAAATTTTCATCACTTGTTTACCTGCAATAACTAAGGAATGCTTCTACGATAACTAGAGAATGCTTCTCTAAAAATTGAGAATACTTCTGTATTATATTGTGAAGGCCTTTGTGATAACCTAACAGTGTCTGGGATAACCTGATAACGCTTCTGCTGGAGAATGCCTCTAATAATTTAAGAACGCCTCTAATAACTGAAGAACGTCTCTAATGACTTAACGTCTATAATAACTGATGAATGACTACTCTGGTAACTTGAGAACGCCTCTTCGGATCGACGTTCAGCATCCGCCAGACGTCTCCCTTAGTAAGACGAGGGTGGGTCTTGTTGTTCAGTGTGGTGGTGTCCTATTTGCTAATTTTATAGCCGATTTCTCTGGGGATTCTTGCGAGTCTTCTTTTCGGAACACTAGACAGAGTTCCCGCAAACTCTGTCTAGCTTCTTTTGTTCCACATGGTGAGTTTGACAATTTAAAATCAAGTGAGCATGGGAAAGAGTTCTAGTTTAGCCTTAAAAATTATTTTTTTTAACTCAAGGAAAAGCACTCTCCTGCAAAGAGTTTCGTGAGTTTACGTTTTTATACAAAATGTTTAATTTACACCATAACTAACTGGACAACTTTGTTAAAAATTAACGTAATATAATTTACCTAAATGGAACCCAACCTATATCATCTCATTATTCGTATTATTTAATTTCAGTGAAATATATTAACTTCGTGTTCTTCCGAAAGATTTCCGCGATTTAATGCAATAATAAATCGACACACTGCTGGTCCAGGGTTGTTGGGAAGTAGGAAACTGTTCTTCCATGCTCTGCGGGTTTTAAGATCTGTTGTATTTAGGTGAGCCAGAGATTTGTCAGTTTGCTTATTTCGCGGGTAGGTAGATGTATGTGCGTGTAGTGGATCGTCCATTGTGGAGTCCAGGTCGTTGGTGTTCGTAATCGCTGCTGTATCTCGCTTGTCAACATGATCAGTCCAGCTCAGTTCAGTCACTCGGGTGATTTATTAGACAGGATCAGTAGCACCAACGTAAAGAGCGAACTCGCCGGTTATGATCCATCTTTGTTCACTAGAGTTTTCACTACACAAGACACCGCTCTGCTCTGCCACAAGGTAATGGATGACCTCAACCTGTCCTACCACCCCTCCGTCGCCGCCGTAGCTACCACTACTACCACCGTAACTACTAACACCACTACCATAACTACCATCACAACTACCATCACCATCACAACTTCCACCACCACTGCCACTACCACCACAACTACCACTACAGCTACCACTACCGCAATTACCACTACCACCACCACAACTATCACTACCACCACCACAACTACCACTACCGCAACCACCACAGCTACCACTACCACCACCCTCACTACCACCACCATCACTACCACCACATAACTACCACCACCATCACTACCATCACCACCATCACTACCATCACCACCACCACTGCCATCATCCGTACATCTCAGATACCACCAATACCATTACTATAATCATCACTACCAGTACCATCTCAACTACCACCAATACCACAACTACTAGCATCACGACTGCCATCAACACTATCAGTACATCTCGTCTAACACCCGTAACATCGCTACTATCACCAGTAATATCACCACCACCACCACTATTCACACTAAGAAAACTATTATCAACGCTAATACCACCCCCACCACCATCACTGTGACTAATTACCACATTCATATTCATAATTTCACTGACCAAACATCGTCTCAGTAACAGTGTAAATATACATTAGGCAGTATCTTGACAGGGAGATTTGTGAAAGAGAGAGAGAGAAAACGGGAGGGAGAAAAGAGACATACACCAAACGACCAATACGAGGAATCCTTATTGTAAGACTGGAACATCAGTGATGCCACTCAGGTGTATTGTGTTACTGATATTTTTTGTTTGTTATCGTCTAAGCTGCGCAAAAATTCGCCAACTCCAGGCGAGCTTCAACAAGCAGTGAACCCACAAATCCGTAATCCGTTTAGCTGAGCCACATAGCATCTCCTGCACCCCCGACAGAAAATCCCACCCCCACCCACCACCCTCAGAATAGGATTAAATAGGACAAAAATAAAATACCTGACATATTTGTATCCGCAACATTTGGAATTCCAAGAAAAATGAGATTAATAAAAGCTTCTTGGCGGTAGGGTAATTAGGTTAATAAATCTCTTGACTTTTGTTTGAGCTTCACGGAAAGTGATGATTGTCTTGTGCTTTTTTTTTTTTTTTTTTTTTTGAGAAAACACTGCAATAAAGAAAAAAGCAAAGTTGTCCTTTGGATTATGGAAGAAACAAAAGGTAAAGCAAGGGATAATGAAGGAACAAAAGTTAAACCCCCATGGAAAAATAATATGCTTATTCAAGAAGTGAAGATCAAAGGTACCAGGAAATTTGTGTGGCTGCTTTAACTGGAGAACAAACACGGCAAGTTTGCTGAGGCTGAGAGAGAGAGAGAGAGAGAGAGAGAGAGAGAGAGAGAGAGAGAGGACGGGGGGAACCAAGAAAGGGGCAGGACGGAAGTGGAAATAGGGAGAGAGGGAGTATAATGTTTTCATTTGTGGGTAAGAATAATGTAAAGCAACTCACCGTGTTATAAGAAATGCGAGCCGTATATCACCTGGGCAGTGCATTATCTAGGAACTCCTTGGTAGTTAGTTAATGAATTGAAAGCCATTTGTATAAGTCTTCATGAAAAGCACAGGTGTGCAAACGAGAGAACCTGCTAGACCAAACAATTCTAGGCTGTATTGGTACAATGGGAGCTCGAGTATTAGGTGGTGAGTGTGAAATGTTGTTGGTAGGTGCTAGTAGTTGTTTATGGTGGTGGTCCTGGGTTTATGGTGGTGGCATGTATATGCTTGGGTTACCATGCGAAAGATCACCCTTTGTGATTGTGGATTACCTGGAGCTGGAGGTATACTCCAACTTCGTCGGGTGCAACGGAGGAGGCTACAACGGGGATTTAAGACTCCCATAGAGAGATTATCGTATAGTTCAACGAGGGACAGTCTCCACGTACCTGTAGAGAGACAGGCAGTCTGGTTGTTGCGAAGATCTTGGCAACAATGTTATTAGCTCCTGTAAGTGAATCCGGAAGAGACGAGCAATAAAAAATATGAATATTTCTTCTGATCATTCATTAGACTAGAATGTTATTGGTTTCTCCCTTTGTTAGTGCTGTTTAATTATCACGTCGCTCTCATTCCCCTCTGCCGTCTTCCTTTCCTCCACCCCTAACCTCATTCCACCAAATAAGACAGGGACCCATACCTAGCTGTTGTTGTTGCATTGTTACTGTGATATTTAATAGGGAAGCCGCACATTGTAAGTATATCAGTATTGTCAGGTTGATGGCCATAGAGATCATCGAGTGCTGATTGCTCCTGGAGGCAAGTGATTAGTGCATGATACTGAGTTGTATACCATTTATGATACCTCCTGGTAGTCGGTCGGTCTCTCTCTCTCTCTCTCTCTCTCTCTCTCTCTCTCTCTCTCTCTCTCTCTCTCTCTCTCTCTCTCTCTCTCTCACTCACTCACTCACTCACACACACAAACGCACGCACGCTTAAGAATAGCGTTTAAACACTTTAGTAAGGAATTCAAGGCTCTGTATACCATGTACGTCAGGCCCATATTGGAGTATGCAGCACCAATATAGAACCCATACCTGGTCAAGCACGTCAAGAAATTATAGAGAAAGTGCAAAGGTTTCTAACAAGACTAGTCCCGGAGCTAAGGGTTATGTCCACATGTCCTATAAAGGACATGTGGGATGGGAGGTGGGGTGACATGATAA
Source organism: Cherax quadricarinatus (assembly GCF_038502225.1). NCBI lineage: Eukaryota > Metazoa > Arthropoda > Malacostraca > Decapoda > Parastacidae > Cherax > Cherax quadricarinatus. Next base: position 12,598,095 of record NC_091331.1, on the reverse strand, counting down.
CGACATAAAATACAGAGAGGAATTTACAAAGTGGACAAGGACAGGATGTTCCAGAGATGGGACACAGCAACAAGGGGTCACAACTGGAAGTTGAAGACTCAGATGAGTCACAGGAATGTTATGAAGTGCTTCTTCAATCACATAGTTGTCAGGAAGTGGAACAATCTGGAGAGTGATGTAGTGGACGCAGGATCCATACATAGCTTTAAGAAGTACGATAAAGCTCATGGAACAGGGAGAGAGTGGACCTAGTAGCGACCAGCGAAGAGGCAGGGCCAGGAGCTGTGAATCGACCCCAGGAACCACAAATAGACAAGCAAGCAAGCAAGCGCGCACACACACACACACACACACACATCGAAAGTCAAATCTGACCCGAAACTGCTGTATAGCCACATTAGGAGGAAGACAACAGTCAAGGACCAGGTGATAAGGCTGAGGAAAGTAGGTGGAGAACTCACAAGAAACGATCAAGAGGTATGTGAGGAGCTCAACACGAGATTTAAGGAAGTATTTACAGTAGAGACAGGAAGGACTCTGGGGGGACAGACCAGATGGGGACACCAGCAAGGAATACACCAACAAGTGTTGGACGACATACATACAGATGAGGAGGAGGTGAAGAAACTGCTAAGGGACATCGATACCTCAAAGGCAATGGGACCAGACAACATCTCCCCGTGGGTCCTTAGAGAGGGAGCAGATATGTTGTGCGTGCCACTTACCACAATCTTCAACACATCCCTGGAAACTGGGCAACTACCTGAGGTATGGAAGACGGCAAATGTAGTTCCCATTTTTAAAAAAGGAGACAGAAAAGAGGCACTAAACTATAGACCTGTGTCATTGACGTGTATAGTATGCAAAATTATGGAGAAGATTATCAGGAGGAGAGTGGTGGAGCACCTGGAACGGAACAGGAGTATAAATGCCAACCAGCACGAATTCACGGAAGGCAAATCCTGTGTCACAAACCTTCTGGAGTTTTATGATAAAATAACAGAAGTAAGACAAGAGAGAGAGGGGTGGGTTGATTGCATCTTCTTGGACTGCAAGAAGGCCTTTGACACAGTTCCTCACAAGAGATTAGTGCAGAAGCTAGAGCATCAGGCGCATATAACAGGAAGAGCACTGCAATGGATCAGAGAATACCTGACAGGGAGGCAACAACGAGTCATGGTACGTAATGATGTATCACAGTGGGCACCTGTGACGAGCGGGGTCCCACAGGGGTCGGTCCTAGGACCAGTGCTATTTTTGGTATATGTGAACGACATGACGGAAGGGTTAGACTCAGAAGTGTCCCTGTTTGCAGATGATGTGAAGTTAATGAGGAGAATTAAATCTGATGAGGACCAGGCAGGACTTCAAAGAGACCTGGACAGACTGGACACCTGGTCCAGCAAATGGCTTCTCGAATTTAATCCTGCCAAATGCAAAGTCATGAAGATGGGGGAGGGGCACAGAAGACCATAGACAGAGTATAGGCTAGGTGGCCAAAGACTGCAAACCTCACTCAAGGAGAAAGATCTTGGGGTGAGTATAACACCGAGCATGTCTCCGGAAGCACACATCAATCAGATAACTGCTGCAGCATATGGGCGCCTGGCAAACCTGAGAACAGCATTCCGATACCTTAGTAAGGAATCATTCAAGACACTGTACACCGTGTATGTCAGGCCCATACTGGAGTATGCAGCACCTGTTTGGAACCCGCACTTGATAAAGCACGTCAAGAAACTAGAGAAAGTACAAAGGTTTGCGACAAGGTTAGTTCCAGAGCTAAGGGGAATGTCCTATGAGGAAAGATTAAGGGAAATCGGCCTGACCACACTGGAGGACAGGAGGGTCAGGGGAGACATGATAACGACATATAAAATACTGCGTGGAATAGACAAGGTGGACAAAGACAGGATGTTCCAGGGAGGGGACACAGAAACAAGAGGCCACAATTGGAAGTTGAAGACACAAATGAGTCAGAAAGATAGTAGGAAGTATTTCTTCAGTCATAGAGTTGTAAGGCAGTGGAATAGCCTAGAAAATGACGTAGTGGAGGCAGGAACCATACACAGTTTTAAGACGAGGTTTGATAAAGCTCATGGAGCGGGGAGAGAGAGGGCCTAGTAGCAACCGGTGAAGAGGCGGGGCCAGGAGCTAGGACTCGACCCCTGCAACCACAAATAGGTGAGTACAAATAGGTGAGTACACACACAAGAACAGATTACAGGTTAGGTTAGGCAAGATTCGTCAGAAAACAGGAGCGATGTTTGCTAACGCGGGTCTTAGTTGTATGATGGCCCGCTGCTGGAGCTTCTGGTACCAACATCTGATCGAGGTCTTCCACTTGACTACTGGTCCACCCCTCTAAAAATTAAAATTCTTAGTAGGTTACATTCCTCTGCACTGTACTGCGTGTATAAGAGGAGTATCGTGGCCTGGTGGCAAAAGCTCTCGCTTCACACGGTGAGATGCCTGGGTTCAATTCCCGGGGAAACGGTGGAAACATTGGACGTGTTTCCTTACACCGATTGTCTATGTTCATCCATCAATAAAATGGTATGGTTCGCATCCTGGGACAAAACTGACCTAATTTACCCGAAATGCTCAGCATAACTAGCGGCTTTCTATATAGTAGTATGTCACTGATGTCAGCTAGGCCTGTCTACCTTGTACTTGTAGTTGTAAACAAAGATATTATTATATATTATTATTAAGATACCTTCTGGTGGTCAGTCTCCAGGTTGTAGCGACATAAGCGCACCCCCCCCCCCCCTGATAAGCGTTAGAGGTAAACACACAGTGACTCAACACAGTGCTGCAGTTTAAACTTGTTTCTGGTAAATTTATTGTTTACACAGACGGCATTGTCCATGTGTCAGTCTTCCCTGTGTTTACCTAATCTTATGACGTTATTCTTTTCGTTTTTTTTTTTTTTTTGCGTGCTGCTTGCCATGTTTTTATCACTTATTTTACTATGTATAAACTATAGTTTTTAATATATATTTATTTGTTCATTAAATTAAATATATTAATTTTTTGCGATACGCAGCTGGTCTTGAAGTTGATGGCTTCATGTCAGTTTCCTGGGAACCATTGTTTTTTTCTGCAAGTAATGTATGAATTTTTGCTCCCTTAAGATTTGCTTCTGTCTGGAAGAGGAGAAAGATTGAAGTGATGGGAGGGATGAGAGTGAGTGGGAGGGAGGGAAAGTGATGAGATGAAGTGGGAGGGAGGGAAAGTGATGAGATGAAGTGGGAGGGAAGGAAAGCTATGAGAGGGAGTGGAAGGGATAATACTTTTATTATTAACTATCAGCACTGTGCTGCTGCACTATTTTATATGATAATTATAAGACGGGAGAAATGCTAGTTACACTTCCCTGTCACATGCCATCACGTAGGATGGTGCTCATGCAAGGTGCAGGAATCCTGAGCGAGGAGTCTTCAGTAGGGTGATGAGGATATCATCAAGTATTACATTAAGAGGCTCATCAGCGACGGTAGCTTCAAGGGCTTCGCTCCAGCGGAGCTGAAGTTACTGTCACTTGGGAACAGTCTTCTACCAGACACATGGGAAATGGAATTTTTATGAGGATACCTCTATCATCACAGGGAGGAGGGAGAGAGAGAGAGAGAGAGAGAGAGAGAAGGTGAATATGGATAATATAATAAATCTAACAACAAGAAAAGGAGACGGACCACCAGGTGCTGTATCTCCGATTATATACAGAACATTGCCGAGAAATGTAACCTGCTCCTGTGTGTGTGTACTCACCTAGTTGTGGTTGCAGGGTTGAGTCACAACTCCTTGCTCCGCCGTTTCTCTGGTCGCTACTAGGTCACTCTTCCTGCTCTATGAGCTTTATCATACCTCTTCTTAAAGTTATGTATGGACCCAGTCTTCACTATATCACATTCCAGACTATTCCACTTCCTGACACTTCTGCGACTGAATAAATACTTAAGAACATAAGAAAGGAGGAACACTGCAGCAGGCCTGTTGGCCCATATTAGGCAGGTCCTTTACAATTCATCCCACTAACAAACATTTGACCAACCCAATTTTCAATGCCACCCAAGAAACAAGCTCCGATGTGCAAGTCCCACTCAAATCCAACCCCTCCCACTCATGTACTTATCCAACCTAAATTTGAAACTACCCAAAGTCCTAGCCTCAATAACCCAACTAGGTAGACTGTTCCACTCATCAACTACCCTATTTCCAAACCAATACTTTCCTATGTCCTTTCTAAATCTAAACTTATCTAATTTAAATCCATTACTGCTGGTTCTCTCTTGGAGAGAGATCCTCAAGACCTTGTTAATATCCCCTTTATTAATACCTATCTTCCACTTATACACTTCGATCAGGTCTCCCCTCATTCTTCGTCTAACAAGTGAATGTAACTTAAGAGTCTTCAATCTTTCTTCATAAGGAAGATTTCTAATGCTATGTATTAATTTAGTCATCCTACGCTGAATGTTTTCTAACGAATTTATGTCCATTCTGTAATATGGAGACCAGAATTGAGCTGCATAATCTAGGTGAGGCCTTACTAATGATGTATAAAGCTGCAGTATGACCTCTGGACTTCTGTTGCTTACACTTCTTGATATAAATCCCAGTAATCTATTTGCCTTATTACGTACGCTTAGGCACTGCTGTCTTGGTTTAAGGTTGCTGCTTACCATAACCCCCAAGTCCTTTTCGCAATCTGTATGGCTAAGTTCTACATTATTTAACTTATAAGTGCTAGGGTTATGGACACTCCCGAGATTCAGAACCTTGCATTTATCTACATTGAACTGCATCTGCCACTTTTCTGACCAAGAGTAGAGTTTGTCTAAATCCTCCTGAAGTTCCCTAACATCTACGTTTGAATCAATTATCCTACCTATCTTCGTGTCATCGGCGAATTTGCTCATATCACTAGTAATTCCTTCATCAAGATCATTGATATATATTATAAACAACAACGGGCCCAAGACTGATCCCTGTGGTACGCCACTTGTTACTGATCCCCACTCGGATTTAACCCCATTTATGGACACTGCTTCCTGTCTGTGAGCCATGATTCGATCCACGAGAGCACTCTTTCCCCAATGCCATGAGCTGCTACTTTCTTCAACAGTCTTTGGTGCGGAACTCTATCAAATGCCTTACTAAAATCTAAGTAAATAATATCAAATTCTTTATCGTGGTCAACAGCCTCAAAAGCTTTACTGAAGAAAGTTAATAAATTAGACAAGACCGGCCTCTTGTGAATCCATGCTGAGTATCATTAATCAAGCTATGCTTATCGAGATGGCTTCTTATAATTTGAGCTATAATTGACTCTAGTAATTTGTCTACAATTGAGGTCAGGCTTATTGGGCGGTAATTTGACGGTAACGACTTGTCCCCTGTTTTAAAAATAGGAATTACATTAGCCATCTTCCACATATCAGACACTACACCTGTTTGAAGAGATAAATTAAAAATATTAGTTAATGGTTCACAGACTTCCATTTTGCATTCCTTTAGAACCCTTGAAAAAACCTCATCAGGACCCGGTGACTTATTTTGCTTCAGTTGGTCTATCTGCTTCACAACCATTTCACTAGTGACTGTGATGTTACATAATTTATCTTGATAAATTAGACACATGTGCAACTCTTGGGTATCTTTATTGAGGAAACGTTTCGCCACACAGTGGCTTCATCAATAAATCCTCAATAAAGATACCCAAGAGTTGCACATGTGTCTAATTTATCAACATGTCGGTTCTCTGAACCATTCATCTACATAATTTATCTTCTTCTGGCCCACTATAAAAATTAATTACCGGAATATTATCAGTGTCTTCCTGTGTAAAAACCGAGAAAAAATAATTATTTAAAATCGAGCACATTTCATTCTCTTTGTCAGTAAGATGCCCATAGTTATTTTTAAGGGGACCTATCTTATCTCTGACTTTTGTTCTATATACCTGGAAAAAACTTTTTGGGTTAGTTTTAGAACCCCTGACATCCCTGTAATACATCTGAGTCTTCAACTTTCAACTGTGGTCCCTTGTTGTTGTGTCCCATCTCTGGAACATCATAAGAACATAAGAACATAAGAAAGGAGGAACACTGCAGCAGGCCTGTTGGCCCATACTAGGCAGGTCCTTTACAATTCATCCCACTAACAAACATTTGACCAACCCAATTTTCAATGCTACCCAAGAAATAAGCTCTGATGTGCAAGTCCCACTCAAATCCAACCCCTCCCACTCATGTACTTATCCAACCTAAATTTGAAACTACCCAAAGTCCTAGCCTCAATAACCCAACTAGGTAGACTGTTCCACTCATCAACTACCCTATTTCCAAACCAATACTTTCCTATGTCCTTTCTAAATCTAAACTTATCTAATTTAAATCCATTACTGCGGGTTCTCTCTTGGAGAGATATCCTCAAGACCTTGTTAATATCCCCTTTATTAATACCTATCTTCCACTTATACACTTCGATCAGGTCTCCCCTCATTCTTCGTCTAACAAGTGAATGTAACTTAAGAGTCTTCAATCTTTCTTCATAAGGAAGATTTCTAATGCTATGTATTAATTTAGTCATCCTACGCTGAATGTTTTCTAACGAATTTATGTCCATTCTGTAATATGGAGACCAGAATTGAGCTGCATAATCTAGGTGAGGCCTTACTAATGATGTATAAAGCTGCAGTATGACCTCTGGACTTCTGTTGCTTACACTTCTTGATATAAATCCCAGTAATCTATTTGCCTTATTACGTACGCTTAGGCATTGCTGTCTTGATTTAAGGTTGCTGCTTACCATAATCCCCAAGTCCTTTTCGCAATCTGTATGGTTAAGTTCTACATTATTTAACTTATAAGTGCTAGGGTTATGGACACTCCCGAGCTTCAGAACCTTGCATTTATCTACATTGAACTGCATCTGCCACTTTTCTGACCAAGAGTAGAGTTTGTCTAAATCCTCCTGAAGTTCCCTAACATCTACGTTTGAATCAATTATCCTACCTATCTTCGTGTCATCGGCGAATTTGCTCATATCACTAGTAATTCCTTCATCAAGATCATTGATATATATTATAAACAACAACGGGCCCAAGACTGATCCCTGTGGAACGCCACTTGTTACTGATCCCCACTCGGATTTAACCCCATTTATGGACACTCTTTGCTTCCTGTCTGTGAGCCATGATTCGATCCACGAGAGCACCCTTCCCCCAATGCCATGAGCTGCTACTTTCTTCAACAGTCTTTGGTGAGGAACTCTATCAAATGCCTTACTAAAATCTAAGTAAATAATATCAAATTCTTTATCGTGGTCAACAGCCTCAAAAGCTTTACTGAAGAAAGTTAATAAATTAGTTAGACAGGACCGGCCTCTTGTGAATCCATGCTGAGTATCTTTAATCAAGCTATGCTTATCGAGATGGCTTCTTATAATCTCAGCTATAATTGACTCTAGTAATTTGCCTACAATTGAGGTCAGGCTTATTGGGCGGTAATTTGACGGTAACGACTTGTCCCCTGTTTTAAAAATAGGAATTACATTAGCCATCTTCCACATATCAGACACTGCACCTGTTTGAAGAGATAAATTAAAAATATTAGTTAATGGTTCACAGACTTCCATTTTGCATTCCTTAAGAACCCTTGAAAAAACCTCATCAGGACCCGGTGACTTATTTTGCTTCAGTCGGTCTATCTGCTTCACAACCATTTCACTAGTGACTGTGATGTTACATAATTTATCTTCTTCTGATCCACTATAAAAATTAATTACCGGAATATTATTAGTGTCTTCCTGTGTAAAAACCGAGAGAAAATAATTATTTAAAATCGAGCACATTTCATTCTCTTTGTCAGTAAGATGCCCATAGTTATTTTTAAGGGGACCTATCTTATCTCTGACTTTTGTTCTATATACCTGGAAAAAACTTTTTGGGTTAGTTTTAGAATCCCTAGCAACTTTAATTTCATAGTCCCTTTTAGCTTTTCTTATCCCCTTTTTAATGTCCCTCTTAATGTCAATATACTGATTCATAAGATGACCCTCGCCTCTTTTGATACGCCTATAAATTCCTTTCTTATGCCCTAGTAGATATTTCAGCCTATTATTCATCCATTTTGGGTCATTTCTATTTGATCTAATTTCCTTATAAGGGATAAACGTTCTTTGAGCAGCATGTATTGTGTTCAGAAAACTGTCATATTGATAGCTCTCTTCGTTACCCCAGTCAACAGATGATAAGTGTTCTCTAAGCCCATCGTAATCTGCTAAGCGAAAATCTGGGACTGTTACTGAGTTATCCCTACTATCATACTTCCATTCAATTCTAAATGTAATTGATTTGTGGTCGCTAGCACCCAGTTCCTCTGAAACTTCTAAATTATTAACAAGGGATTCATTGTTTGCCAGAACTAAGTCAAGCAGGTTATTTCCCCTTGTAGGTTCTGTCACAAACTGCTTCAAAAAACAATCCTGAACTACTTCTAAGAAATCGTATGATTCTAAATTCCCAGTCAAGAAATTCCAATCAATATGACTAAAGTTAAAGTCTCCTAGAATTACTACATTATCGTGCCTTGTGGCCCTAACAATTTCCTCCCATAGTAGTCTCCCTTGGTCCCTATCTAAATTTGGGGGACGGTATATCACACCTAAAATTAATTTTTCATGCCCCTCTGAAAATTCTATCCAAACAGACTCTGTATGTGTTACTTCAGACTTAATACCCGTTTTTATGCAACAGTTCAAGCGATCTCGGACATACAATGCCACCCCACCCCCCTTCCCGATACTTCTATCTACTTGGAACAATTTAAAACCCTGAATGTGACATTCTGCAGGCATGTCCCGACTTTTTGAGTTAAACCACGTCTCAGTAATGGCAAATACATCTATGTTACCTGCACTAGCAACTAGTCTCAACTCGTCCATCTTATTCCTAGCACTGCGACTATTTGTGTAATATATACTTAAGGACCCTCCACTCTCTTTACCCTTCCTGCTCCTTTCTGTTATTCCACTAAACTTATTACTGTCCTTGTCAATTAGTGCCACTGGCTTTCCAATATCCTCCTCATTTTGCCTATTACTAGTTCTCCTAGTACTCATGTTACTACCCTGCGACTTCACAGTTTTCCCGCCAAAACCCATACCACTAATTATTCCTAGTTTAAAGACCTAACAGCTCCCTCCACTGCGTTGGCCAGTGCTCCCACCCCACACCTAGATAAGTGAACCCCATCCCTGGCATACATGTCATTTCTGCCATAGAAGAGGTCCCAGTTGTCAATGAATGTTACCGCATTTTCCTTACAGTACTTGTCCAGCCAGCAATTGACACCAATTGCTCTGGACAACCATTCATTTCCAACTCCTCTCCTTGGCAAAATGCCACATATGACAGGTTTCCCACCCTTCCTCCTAATTATCTCTATTGCTGACCTATACCTGCTAATCAGGTCCTCACTCCTACGTCTGCCAACATCGTTGCCTCCAGCACTGAGACAGATAATAGGATTGCTCCCATTACCTCTCATGATGTCATCCAGACGGCTAACAATATCCTTCATCCCAGCCCCAGGAAAACACACTCTCTGCCTCCTACTCCTATCCTTCAAACAGAATGCCCTATCCATGTACCTAATCTGGCTATCCCCAACAACAACAATGTTTTTACCTTCCTTGGCGTCGTCCGTCGTGATGCTCCGAGTAGTCGACTCACATTCGCCAGGTAGCATTACACCACTTGTAGAATTCGTCAAGACGTTCTCGATGGTCTTCGTTGGGGTTTCTAGGGATGTCTTACTCACGTCTGCCAATGCTTCTTTGGTGCTCGTTGTGGCATTCCCAGCAGAACACTCACATTCGTCAGGTAGCACCGAGAATGAGTTGGAAGTTTCCACGGTAGTCTTCTGGTTTCTCGTTGTTTCCGCCTCTCCAACCGTTTTCTTGATCTTCAGCTTGGTTCCATGTTGCCCGGCCACTGACCAAGCTCCCCTCTTAACCTGGGGACTCACAACAGGAGGATTACTACGAATCCTCTTGTTCTCCTCCGTTAATCGCCGTATCTCCAGTTTAGCAACTCTGAGTTCTTCTCTCAGCTGCTGGTAAAGCTGCTCAAGAGAGGGCATCCTGGTTCAGATTCACAGAGAGCACACAAACAGGTCTTCACAGAGCTAAGTACACGTCACCACTGAGCTAAGTACACGTCACCACTGTTTCAAAATAAAGATACCTAACTGTTGCATATGTGTCTTACCTAACAACCACTCTCTGTAATGTGCTTTGTGTAGTATAACAGGAGAGACTATGTGATGGCAGGGTTTACTGTTTTCAGGAGGATTCTTGCTAAGACTTCGGAGATGG
>NC_091331.1:12495209-12577709 GCF_038502225.1 Cherax quadricarinatus | reverse complement strand
CCTGCTCCATGAGCTTTATCATACCTCTTCTTAAAGCGTCTCGGACGAATAGTGTTGAGCGAGTTTTTTAGCGGTATGCGAGGCAAAATTTTAGCGATAAAATGTATCAGTATGCGGATTGAACGTTATGTGATGCCAATGGTATGCGAGGGTCCACTGTATCAGCACTAATTCCAGGCATTTTCTTTACGAGATCATCATGGAACTGCCTTGCCTTTTCACATACTATTGACTGCATAACACTATCTTCGGATAATTGTTTCTCATTGATCCACACCAACAATAAAAGTCTCCACATCTTCCAGTACAGTGGACCCTTGGTTTTTGTGTTTAATCCGTTCCAGAGCTATCAGCCAAAACTGAAATCGGCCAAAACCGAAACCATTTTCCCCATAAGAAATAATATAAATGGAATTAATCCATTCCAGACACCCAGAAGTATAAACCAAAAAATTTTTTTTTATTTTCTTTTTTACCTTAAAGATAAATTTACATGCACAAAAGAATGAACATTACACATGACACTTGCCTTTATTGAAGGCTGTTGCTGATGGATGGAAGACAGGGAGGAGGGAAGAGAGGTTATTGTTTGGAAGGGGAATCCCCCTCCAATATACCAAATCCTTATCAGAGGTCACTTCCCTAGCTTTAATATAGATTTACATGCAGAAAAGAATGACAAATAAAGATAAAGCACTAATAAAATGTATAAATGAATATTTAACATCACACTTTATTGAAAAGACTTGTTGGTGTATGGCAGATGGGGCGGAGGGGAGAGGGAGGCGAGTTTATTGTTGGAGGATATGACAATAATATCAACTTTGCAGTTTATTTATCTATCACAATTCAACTAATATGACATAATAAACAATATTAATAACATAGAAACATGACATATACTCTAGAATGAATAAAATAAGTCATGTATGTAATGACAGGTGTTATATTGTTGTTGTTGGGTGTATTAGGGCCACTGAGAGCATAAGCTGTCCATAATGTTGGTGAAGCAGGAGCTGAGGCAGCAATGTTTTCTGTTGCCTTATATAACTCCAGCAACATTGGAGGAGTTAGTAGAATTGCTGAATCACTGAAGGCACCCTCTACCACCACCACTTTTGTATTTTTTTACAAATTTTTTCTTGAATTATATCGTGTTTCTTACATTCATTTGGGCCCAGTCACACACACTAAAGTGGCAAAATCAATGGATTATTACGAAATGTTTCGTATGACCTAGCATGATATGTTCACTCACCGAGAAACAGCGCTACACTTGCTGAGAATGGTGTGGAAGGCGGCTTTGTCTGCTTGCTGGACACTGGACAGGTTCTGTACAATTGACAAAAACCGAGGTAATCAACAAAACCAGAATAAAAAAAATCAACGAAATAATTCAGCCAAAACTGAAATCGGCGATAACAAGATCGACGAAAACGGGGGGTTCAGCCTCAAACCCTTCAAAATCCTTCTTTTGTAAATATTGTGTGGCCACAATTTTCTCCAAGCAGAGTTCAAAATCCTGGAAGTCACTCATGGATGAGAGGAGTGGTGTTAGGAGGCAAGAACTTCATTGTTACAAACCTGAATTTCTTAGAAAGCTGGTCTTCCAAGTCTGGAGGATAAGTAGGAGCATTGTCCATTACCAGGAGGCACTGGAGTGGCAATTTATTATCCAGGAGGTATTTCTTCACACTCGAGCCAAACACTTCATTGAACCATTCCAAGAAGATTTCCCTAGTGACCCATGCCCTACTGTTAGCCTTCTACATCATACACAATTTACTCTTGACAATACTGTTTTTCTTGAACACACTGGGATTTTCAGAGTGATACAGCAATAAAGGCTTCATTTTGAAATCCCTACTAGCATTACTACACAACTGTCTTTCATAGGCTTGTGCCCTGGGAGTGCCTTTTCCTCCTGCGTAATGTAGGTCCTCCTTGGCATTTTCTTCCAAAAGAGGCCTGTTTCATCACAATTGAACACTTGTTGGGGGTTGGAATTTTACAGCCTCTACATAACATTTGAATTCCCACACAAATTTTTCAGCCGTGTGTTTCTCTGAACTGGCACCCTCGCTGTGCCTTACAACACTGTGTATGCCATTTCGTTTCTTGAATTTTTCACACCAGCCTTTGTTGGCCTTAAATTCGCCTACAGGCAGTTTATGAGGTCGTCATGCAACTGTATTGCCTTTTCACAGATACAGTGGACCCTCGACCAGTGGTATTAATCCGTTCCAGAGAGCTAGCCGTTAGTCGAATTAATTTTCCCCATAAGAAATAATGGAAATAGAATTAATCCGTTCCAGACACCCAAAAGTATTAAACAAAATATTTTTTTTACATGAAACGTGCATTTCCCTACACAAAAACGAATGGGACATGCAAAATAAATAATAAATGCCACTTACCTTTATTGTGGAGTTATTGATGAGTGATGAGATGGTAGGAGGGAAGATGATGCAGGTTTTTATTGTTTGGAAGGGGAATCCCCTTCCATAAAGACTTGATGTACTAAGTGGGGTTACCTCCCTTCTTGGTTTTTTAATGCCACTAGGACCAGATTGAGAGTCACCGGACCCCTGTCGCACCAAAAATCTATGCAGAGAGCTCTGTTTCTTAAGTACCCTTAGGATTTCCCTAAAACTGGACAAGAGTGTCATTGTACATGTTGCCAATATGGCTTGCACCTTCTGTGACAGGATAAAATTCATCTATAAATGCTTGCCCCCTTTGTAAACATTGAACACATTTCCCTAATCCTTGATGAAGTCATCTTCTTCCGTCTCTCTTCCTCCTGCCCTGAAGAACATTCCTGAGATGTGATCTGTTGCTGTTGCACCTGAAGCTCTTGCAGGTCTGCAGTGGTTAGTTCTTCCTCGTCGTTCTGCACCAACTCTTCCACATCATTGCCGCAAACCTCCAACCCCAAGGACTTCCCCAATGACAATAGCTTCCACTACTGGCATAGGCTCCTGAAGGTTAGCCCCAAACCCTTCAAAATCCCCCTCTTGTACACATTGTGGCCACAGTTTCCTCCAAGCAGAGTTCAAAGTCCTGGTAGTCACTCCCTCCCAAGCCTTACCTATAAGGTTTATGCAACTGAGGATGTTGAAGTGATCTTTCCAAAACTTTCTTAGGGTCAACTGAGTGTCTGAGGTCACTTCAAAACACTTTTAAAACACTGCTTTTGTGTAGAGTTTTTTGAAGTTTGAAATGACCTGCTGGTCCATGGGCTGGAGGAGAGGAGTTGTATTAGGAGGCAAAAATTTAACTTTAACAAAATCAAACTCCCCATTAGGAGGCAAAAATTTAACTTTAACAAAATCAAACTCCCCATTAGGAGGCAAAAATTTAACTTTAACAAAATCAAACTCCCCTGCAATTTCCTCTTGCAAGTCGTGAGGATGAACAGGAGCATTGTCCATTACCCGGAGGCACTTGCGTAACAATTTCTTTTCCTGGAGGTATTTTGTCGCAGTGGGGCCAAACACACCATAAAACCAGTCCAAGAAAAATTCCCTTGTGACCCGTGTCTTACTGTTTGATCTCCACAGCACACACAAATTACCCTTGACGATCTTATTTTTCTTGAACACTCTGGGAGTTTCAGGGTGATATACCAATAAAGGCTTCACTTTGCAATCACCACTAGCATTACTACACAACATCAATGTCAGCCTGTCTTTCATTGGCTTGTGTCCTGGGAGTGCCTTTTCCTCCTGAGTAATGTAGGTCCTGTTTGGCATTTTCTTCCAAAATGGGCCTGTTTCTTCACAATTAAACACTTGTTCAGGTTTTAAGTTTTCAGTCTATATAATTCCTTAAAATCCTTCACATATTTTTTGTCTGAACTGGCAACCTCACCATGCCTTACCACACTGGTGGCTCTGGTGGCCTGGTGGTTAACGCTCTCGCTTCACACGGCGAGGGCCTGGGTTCGATTCCCAGCCAGAGTAGAAACATTGGACGTGTTTCTTTCCACCTGTTGTCTATGTTCCCCATCAGTAAAATGGGTACCTGGGTGTTAGTCGACTGGTGTGGGTCGCATCCTGGGACACTGACCTAAGGAGGCCTGGTCACAGACCGGGCCGCGGGGGCGTTGACCCCCGGAACTCTCTCCAGATAAACTCCAGATAAACTATGTATGGATCCTGCCTCCACTACATCGCTTCCCAAACAATTCCACTTCCTGACTACTCTGTGGCTGAAGAAATACTTCCTAACATCCCTGTGATTCATCTGTGTCTTAAACTTCCAACTGTGTCCCCTTGTTGCTGTGTCCCATCTCTGGAACATCCTGTCTTTGTCCACCTTCTCAATTCCTCTAAGTATTTTGTATGTCGTTATCATGTCCTCCCTATCTCTCCTGTCCTCCAGTGTCGTCAGGTCGATTTCCCTTAACCTCTCCTTGTAGGACATACCTCTTAGCTCTGGGACTAGTCTTGTCTCAAACCTTTACACTTTCTCTATTTTCTTTACGTGCTTGGCTAGGTGTGGGTTCCAAACTGGTGCCGCATACTCCAATATGGGCCTAACGTACACGGTGTACAGGGTCCTGAATGATTCCTTATTAAGATGTCGAAATGCTGTTCTGAGATTTGCTAGGCGCCCATATGCTGCAGCAGTTATTTGGTTGATGTGCGCTTCAGGAGATGTGCCTGGTGTTATACTCACCCCAAGATCTTTTTCCTTGAGTGAGGTTTGTAGTCTCTGGCCCCCCTAGACTGTACTCCGTCTGCGGTCTTCTTTGCCCTTCCCCAATCTTCATGACTTTGCACTTGGTGGGGTTGAACTCCAGGAGCCAATTGCTGGACCAGGTCTGCAGCCTCTCCAGATCTCCTTGTAGTTCTGCCTGGTCTTCGATCGAATGAATTCTCATCAACGTCACGTCATCCGCAAACAGGGACACTTCGGAGTCCATTCCTTCCGTCATGTCGTTCACAAATACCAGAAGCAGCACTGGTCCTAGGACTGACCCCTGAGGGACCCCGCTGGTCAGAGGTGCCCACTCTGACACCTCGCCACGTACCATGACTCGCTGCTGTCTTCCTGACAAGTATTCCCTGACCCATTGTAGTGCCTTCCCTGTTACCCCTGCTTGGTCCTCCAGTTTTTGCACTAATCTCTTGTGTAGAACTGTGTCAAACGCCTTCTTGCAGTCCAAGAAAATGCAATCTACCCACCCCTCTCTCTCTCGTCTTACTGCTGTCACCATGTCATAGAACTCCACAGGTTTGTGACACAGAATTTCCCGTCCCTGAAACTATGTTGGCTGCTGTTGATGAGATCATTCCTTTCTAGGTGTTCCACCACTCTTCTCCTGATAATCTTCTCCATGACTCTGCATACTGTACATGTCAGTGACACTGGTCTGTAGTTTAGTGCTTCATGTCTGTCTCCTTTTTTAAGATTGGGACTACATTTGCTGTCTTCCATGCCTCATGCAATCTCCCTGTTTCGATTGATGTATTGAATACTGTTGTTAGGGGTACACATAGCGCCTCTGCTCCCTCTCTCAGGACCCATGGAGAGATGTTATCCGGCCCCATTGCCTTTGAGGTATCTAGCTCACTCAGAAGCCTCTTCACTTCTTTCTCGGTTGTGTGTACCGTGTCCAGCACTTGGTGATGTACCCCACCTCTCCGTCTTTCTGGAGCTCCTTCTGTCTCCTCTGTGAACACTTCTTTGAATCTCTTGTTGAGTTCCTCAAGTACTTCACGGTTATTTCTTGTTGTCTCTCCTCCTTCCTTCCTTAGCCTGATTACCTGGTCCTTGACTGTTGTTTTCCTCCTGATGTGGCTGTATATCAGCTTCGGGTCAGATTTGGCTTTCGCTGCTATGTCGTTTTCATATTGTCGTTGGGCCTCCCTTCTTATCTGTACATGTTCATTTCTGGCTCTACGACTGCTCTCCTTATTCTCCTGGGTCCTTTGCCTTCTATATTTCTTCCATTCCCTAGCACGCTTGATTTTTGCCTCCCTGCACCTTTGGGTGAACCATGGGCTCATCCTGGATTTTTCATTACTCCTGTTACCCTTGGGTACAAACCTCTTCTCAGCCTCCTTGACATTGTTGCTACATATTCCATCATCTCATTAACTGGCTTCCCTGCCAGTTCTCTGTCCCACTGAACCCCGTTCAGGAAGTTCCTCATTCCCGTGTAGTCCCCTTTCTTGTAGTTTGGCTTCATTCGCCCTGGCCTTCCTGCTTCCCCCTCCACTTGTAGCTCTACTATGTATTCGAAGCTTAAAACCACATGATCGCTGGCCCCAAGGGGTCTTTTATATGTGATGTCCTCGATATCTGCACTACTCAAGGTGAATACTAGGTCCAGTCTTGCTGGTTCATCCTCTCCTCTCTTGTCTTGTCCCTTACGTGTTGGTACATGAAGTTTTCCAGTACCACCTCCATCATCTTAGCCCTCCATTTATCTTGGCCTCCTTGTGGTTAAAGTCACCCATGATCAGGAGCTTTGCCCTGCATGCATGATCTCTTCTGGCCACTGCAGTCAGTGTGTCAACCATCGCTCTATTGCTCTCATCATACTCTTGCCTTGGCCTCCTGCTGTTCTGTGGTGGGTTATACATCACTACAATTACCACTTTTGGACCTCCAGAGTGAAGCATTCCCACTACATAATCGCTTGCTTTGCTGTCTCCTCTCTCTAGCTCATCAAAATTCCATCGGTTTTTGATAAGCAGTGCCACTCTTCCACCCCCCCCCCCCTGTTCCCTCTGTCTTTCCTCAGGATCTGGTATCCCGTTGGAAAGATGGCATGTGTGCGTGCGTGTGTGTGTGTGTGTGTGTGTGTGTGTGTGTGTGTGTGTGTGTGTGTGTGTGTGTGTGTGTGTGTGTGTGTGCGTGCATATATAAATAAATATAAATCGTGTGTGTTTGAAAACACGAAATTAATTAATTCCTTTAACACCATGTTAAAAAAATGAAGATTCTCTCAAAATATAGCTGAGATAAATATCAGGCTATCCTCCGCCGCTGCTGCCGCCGCCACTGTTACCATTCCACTTCAAGCATGAAATTCCCTCCCTGAATTCATTTCATGTAAAGTGTCAGAGCGCAAATTCACCTTCATTGTGTTACATCGCAGCAGCAGCAGCAGCAGTGGTGGTAAAGCTTGTTGATGTTGGCTGCTTGTGTGGTGACGCATTAATTGTCAAGGTATTGCTTTAACAGGTCATCGTGGTTATATTGGCTAGCATTAATAATTTCTCTCTCTCTCTCTCTCTCTCTCTCTCTCTCTCTCTCTCTCTCTCTCTCTCTCTCTCTCTCTCTTTCTCATATGATTATGTTTATTCCCTTATTTAACTAAAGTAGTCCATATCAATTATCTTTCATATAGATTTTAATATTAATATGTTCAAAACTAGTCAATATTAGTAGTGTTACTTCTAAGGATTCTAGGTAAATACTACTACTAATAGCTATAGCAGCAGCAGGAGGAGGATCATCATCATCATCATCATCATCATCATCATCATCATCATCATGGGTATATATTACAACTATTACCTCTCTAGATGACAGTAGAAGTCTCTCTAGTATGAATAAGACGCGTGTGCAACAGTTGGGTATTTTTATTGTTGTTTGGAACTTTTCGTCTACGCACTAGGCTTCTCCAGTCAAATACAGAGGAGAATAAATTGGAAGCAGCAGGCGTAACAGCGAGGTGAATATGTAATAAGTCCATTAACTTTGGAGAGAGAGATTTTGAGGTGGTCAGTCCCTCAGCTTGGAGAGGTGTTCAGCACCAGTCTGGAACAGTGTGAAGCTGGAGCATAAGAATGGAGTCTTAAATACTGTCGAACACAATGTTCTTTTAATTTCTTCAGTCTTACAAGTATTACTTCAAAGTGGTCTCTAAGTTATATCACAAAACCTGACGCTCTTCCGTCTCAGAAGATACCAAAAGACATCTGAAAATTTTATTCGAAAAACTACTTAGCTTATTCATCTGAGTTTCTCTGAAGATACCAGTATCACCTTGATCTATGGTGGATCATTCCTCCAGGCAGGTTCCTTGATGTTGGTGAGGGGTTCATGATCTAATAAATTGAACCTGTGCTCCAATTCCTTGAATTGACCCTGAATGCCTTTCATTTCCCTAGGCGCCTTATACTCCTTACGGGTTTAGCGTTCCCTCCATGAATGCAACAATGGTGATAATATGTTTGATGAGTGACGCTGGAAGTTGCATCGAACCCGTGGATGGTAATGACTCAGTGGTAGCTGGTCAGGCTCACAACTGAAAGACCTAGGTTCAATCCTTGACGAGGCGGGATAAGTCATACGTATTGGCAAGTCGTGTCTACTGCCCCTGTTCACCCAGCAGTTCATAGAGAACTGGGTGTTGTCAACTGTTGTGGGTCGCATCCTGAGGGAGAAAACAAGCCACACTGCTTGGTTTTCTTGGGTTTTTGGGTCTCCCGGGTCTTGACCCTCCTGGGTTAATAATCCAATCTTCTTTTATTGTACTGTTATGGAAACACCAGTGTTGGTTGAGGATAGGAAACACCAGTGTTGGGTGAGGATAGAAACACCCGTGTTGGGTGAGGATAGAAACACCAGTGTTGGGTGAAGATATAGGCGGCGAGGCAGTTCTTGTTCTTGTCCAGACAAGAGCTTTGGTGAGATGGGTAAGGATAGAAATTTTGGAAAAGGGTGGGAGGGGGAAGAGAGGTAGGATATAAAAGGTTAGTGGCCCAACCACTTTGGTGTAATTTAAAAAGTGTACGTGAAATGATAAGATATTCTTAAGGGGTATAAGACTAACCCATCAGAGTCACATAGATATAATAGGTATATAAGTACATGACTCTGAATTGGTAGTAATTATACAAGTTGCAATTGCTTTTTTTTTTTTTTTTTGCGATTGCACAACGGATATTTATGCGACAATGAAGGCAATAATTTTCTGGCCAGTTTATAGAATTACGTGACAATGGCTTCTTACAGGTGGTGTCCAGCCATAGTAAATAGCATAATTTTTACATTAGATTGTTATATAAGATGTCTCCCTAATTGGGGGCGATGATGTTCTCAGTATACATAGAAGGGTTCTGGTGTTACCCAGTCTTCTTCATCAGGGAGGTTGATCAATATCATGGGTAGAGGGTAATCATCTTTATGTATAAAACGACGGACCCTCTGTGGGAGAGTCATTCGTTGAGTCCTGTGAGGCGGAGTATTGATGATATAATCTGTGGTATTTACCACTTGTATAGGATGTTCTCTATCTGGCATGTATAGTTCTTGCATTGTATAGAGTTGTTTCTTTTTTAGGGTGTCAAGGCGTACATTTATGGCAGTAATATCTTGTTGTATGTGTAAATCTGCCATTTTAACTCTGTCTCTCCTCCTGGTATGTTTCGGTAATGGGACTTGACCCATACATCATGGAGGGGAGAACCCACGCTGGTGCTACACCATCATAACACAAACTTTCACCCTCGTCTCCTGGGACGCATTCTGAGAGATTCTTGGTCACTTTCTCTTCAACCAAAAATCTGAAAAAGATCCTTGGCCACTTTATATTCCACTGCCTGAGGTACCTCACACCTTAGCAACAAGCGACACTCGGTCCTTTCTGTCTCTGTATCTGTCTCTGTCTGTCTCTCTCACTCTCTCTCATCTATTTCTTATCCATTTCTCATAGTTTCTTGTCACACTTCCTCTTCTTTCCTTCATGTTTTTTGTTGCAAAATACAATTATAGCAGAACTAATGAAGCTGTTAAGTAATTACCAGTGAACACTACCGCAAGATACACTGACTAAACCCCACCCCTCACCACCCGACACTCCCCTCCTACACCCTTCCCTCCTATCCCCTCCCCACAGTCTCCTCCTACCCCCTTCACCACATTTCCCACCCACCCCACACTCCCCTTTTTCATCAAATACCCCTTCTTTTTTCCCTACTTACTTTCCCTTGCTTCCTCTCCCCACTTCCCCTCTTCACCTTCCCTCCTCATTTTCCCTTCCTTCCCCTCCCCACTTTCCTCCTCTTCCCCCTCCTCGTCCTCAGCCTTCACACCTCCCCGCCCTACACACCCTAATCTTCCCCCGTCACGTCACCCACAAGACAGGAATCACCAAGGTGATCTGAGTGAATGACAAGTTGATCATCCTGAAGACACTCAGATAAACTTTATTGATGGTGAGTGATGTATGATAGTGGGTGGCAGTAGGTGTTGGTGGGTGGTGGCAGTGTTTGGTTGGTGTTGGGACACAGTGGGTGGGAGCCACTGGGAGATAAGCCATGTGTTGGGCAAGGAACACATACTCTTAAAGAGAAGAAAATACCTTCTCCTTAAGGTACTCTAGGTAAGTTCTCCTTTATTAAACAACAAAGAGGCAATGCCGTGACTGGAACAATACACAAATAACGTTTCGATCAGTCTTGGACCATTCACAAGTAACTTGTCAATGGTCCAAGACGGACCGAAACATCGTTATAAGTTTTGTTTTCTCTCCAGTGTGCGGGTTATTTATGCATTGTCTCCTTTATTAAGGCTGCGGTAGGACCCATTTATTCTATATTGGCTTCCATCATCCCCCTCTTTCTCCCTCCCTCCCATCCATCAGTCCACAGCTAACTTAATGTCAAGAAAAACAGAGGAAATAGTACTACTAATCATGTTCGGGTACGCGTGACGTGCGAGCGAATGGAGTGTAAATGAATGAATGAACGCATTAATTAATTTTAAGCTGGGTTTCTAATAAGGTTTTTAAATTCATCCGGGTATTTTTTACGTCTTACTCAAGTTTCCTTATTTCCTTCTCATTTCTAACGTCCGGGTCCCTTATTCTTTACTCATAAAACTTTGGCCGTATCACATCTGACTGCACACCTTTGTAAACGTCATTGTTGTCTAAGTAACCTATAAGTAACCTAGAATTATTTTTTTTAATTTTCCATATTAAAAGCAGTGAATAATTTGCTTAGTCTAATAAGTTTTTTTCACATTTGCAAAAAGAAAAAAAACCAGGCATGTGAAATATACAAGACGGATTTCATGAGTTGTATACTAGTCTGGTGTGAGATCAACCTTCCTTACTACCTGGCACTGGCACTGGACAAGCACCTAAAGTCGGTTCCTGACCAGCCGGGCTGTGGCTCGTACGTTGGTTTGCGTGCAGCCAGCAGCAACAGCCTGGTTGATCAGGCTCTGATCCACCAGGAGGCCTGGTCACAGACCGGGCCGCGGGGGCGTTGACCCCCGGAACTCTCTCCAGGTAAACTACCTGTCTAGTCAATCCTACCTACCATCACAACTAGGCTGATCTGGCACATTTTGCAGGAATCAGTGCAGTATCCTCCTTAAATATTTCTACATTTGTTAAGGCATTTTTGTTTGTATATAACTGCCGGTACGAAAGTTGAGTTTTGGACCACGGGTGTTGACTCAGTTGTCCGGTAGAGTATATGGCACCAATGAAACTTGACTTGTTTTATTCATCTCTTCACCATTACTTCACTGTGTTATGGTAGTATGCAAATTGTGACCTTGGTTGTCGATTATTTTCCATAGATGTGTTATGAAGTATCTCCTCCTGTCAGCGAGTGCAGTCCAAGTTCTGTACTTAAATATACATTTATTATATTACATTTAGAAAGGGAGTGAAAAATCCGTAGGAGTTATACAGCGCCTTTGGGAAATTGGAATAATCAAGGTCGATCCTAGGAAGGTGAAGTCATGTCCAATTAGCTGAATCAACTGTCCTTTACCGGCATCAAGGAACCTCCCTTGAGACGAAGTGTTTAGCTTATTGAGTCTATGCATTATAAAGGCAAAAGCAAAAAAAAAACGAAAGGTTCTACTAAAACTACGGTCGTTTCCCCACCAAGGTAGGGTGACTACCCCCCTCCCTCCTACCGAAAAAAGGCACTTTCACCATTGTTCATTCAATCACTGTTTTGCTAGAAGCGTGTTTACATCACAGTTCAGATGACCTTGCTCCATACTGCAACTAAAATGAAAAATACGAATAATATATAGACGAGACATAAATTGCCTCAAGTGTGAGGAGAGAGAGAAGAGAGGAGAGACAGAGAGGAGAGGAGACTCAGTGACCAGATACCTTCAGGAGGATGTGTGAGAGTTAGCGAGTGAGTGATCTACCCACTATCCTCAAGCCTGTACACGAAACTCCATCCACCATCGCCTCGCATTCACGTCCATCCCAACACGTACTCTCACGCGCGTTCCAACACACGCACTCTCACGCGCGTTCCAACACACGCACTCTCACGCCCGTCCCAACACACGCACTCTCACGCCCGTCCCAACACACGCACTCTCACGCCCGTCCCAACACACGCACTCTCACGCCCGTCCCAACACACGCACTCTCACGCCCGCTCCAACACACGCACTCTCACGCCCGTCCCAACACACACACTCTCACGCCCGTCCCAACACACACACTCTCACGCCCGTCCCAACACACGCACTCTCACGCCCGTCCCAACACACACACTCTCACGCCCGTCCCAACACACACACTCTCACGCCCGTCCCAACACACACACTCTCACGCCCGTCCCAACACACACATCACCCTACACTTTTCCATGCATCACTTACTAATGGACTCCCGGAAGTGAACTTCAGTTCAGGTGACATCAGCCTCACACATCCGCTGATTAAGCCAAATCTTGTTTATATTATCAACAACCACCGCCATTACTGCTTTCTGCTCTTCTCTCTCGTCTCCCCACTTTTAGTACTCTCTTCCTGTGATACCCAGGCTTTCATCACCTTATTTTTTCCGTATATTGAAAGTTATGTACTTGAATGGCTCTGTAATAATGGCCTACAACCAGATGATGATGGATTATTATTATTATTATTATTATTATTATTTATTAAATTTACAAATAAGGTGCTGAACCCTCATTGGTTTTACAACATTATCGATTATAAAATACAAAATCACACTTGATAATGGAAAATAATAATAGTAATAAAAATTACTTTTTTTTAAACATATTAAAAAATGATGATAATCTCTCTACAATTTATTTATATTTACATAAAAGCACCGGCATAATATATTCTGTTTTTTCGGCAGACGAACGAAATTGTTTAGCATTCATATGGCGTAATGAAAGTTTCCTGCCACTCTAATTTGCTCCGGTCGCCAAACCCAGTTTTTCCGCTGAGCCTGAAATTTAGAGGTGCATAGAACTGTCTAGATTTGATGATCCAGTGGATGCTACTCAGTCACCCATGAAGAATTTGAGAAATCCGAGTTGGCTGCCAAGGCGGTCACTGGTCACTGGTCACTGGTCACCTGTGAATTCATAACGCAGCGTAACAATATTTATGTTGTGTATGGAACGAAAAGACAGACCTTCTGACCCTCAATGTGAAGAAGTACGAGTAATGATTTGTCAGTTTATATACCAATCTTACCTCATTACACAGTATTGGGGACTACAATCTTACCTCATTACACAGTATTGTGGACTACAATCTTACCTCATTACACAGTATTGGGGACTACAATCTTACCTCATTACACAGTATTGTGGACTACAATCTTACCTCATTACACAGTATTGGGGACTACAATCTTACCTCATTACACAGTATTGGGGACTACAATCTTACCTCATTACACAGTATTGTGGACTACAATCTTACCTCATTACACAGTATTGGGGACTACAATCTTACCTCATTACACAGTATTGGGGACTACAATCTTACCTCATTACACAGTATTGGGGACTACAATCTTACCTCATTACACAGTATTGTGGACTACAATCTTACCTCATTACACAGTATTGGGGACTACAATCTTACCTCATTACACAGTATTGTGGACTACAATCTTACCTCATTACACAGTACTGGGGACTACAATCTTACCTCATTACACAGTATTGGGGACTACAATCTTACCTCATTACACAGTATTGTGGACTACAATCTTACCTCATTACACAGTATTGGGGACTACACTCACCTCATTAAACAATATTGTGGACTACAATCTTACCTCATTACACAGTATTGGGGACTACACTCACCTCATTACACAGTATTGTGGACTACAATCTTACCTCATTACACAGTATTGGGGAATACAATCTCACCTCATTACACAGTATTGTGGACTACAATCTTACCTCATTACACAGTATTGGGGAATACACTCTCACCTCATTACACAGTATTGGGGACTACAATCTTACCTCATTACACAGTATTGGGGACTACAATCTTACCTCATTACACAGTATTGGGGAATACACTCTCACCTCATTACACAGTATTGGGGACTACAATCTTACCTCATTACACAGTATTGGGGACTACAATCTTACCTCATTACAAAGTATTGGGGACTACAATCTTACCTCATTACACAGTATTGGGGACTACAATCTTACCTCATTACACAGTATTGTGGACTACAATCTTACCTCATTACACAGTATTGGGGACTACAATCTCACCTCATTACACAGTATTGGGGACTACAATCTCACCTCATTACACAGTATTGGGGACTACAATCTCACCTCATTACACAGTATTGGGGAATACAATCTCACCTCATTACACAGTATTGGGGACTACAATCTTACCTCATTACACAGTACTGGGGAATACACTCTCACCTCATTACACAGTATTGGGGACTACAATCTTACCTCATTACACAGTATTGGGGACTACAATCTTACCTCATTACACAGTATTGGGGACTACAATCTTACCTCATTACACAGTATTGGGGACTACAATCTTACCTCATTACACAGTATTGGGGACTACAATCTTACCTCATTACACAGTATTGGGGACTACAATCTTACCTCATTACACAGTACTACAATCTTACCTCATTACACAGTATTGGGGACTACAATCTTACCTCATTACACAGTATTGGGGACTACAATCTTACCTCATTACACAGTATTGTGGACTACAATCTTACCTCATTACACAGTATTGGGGACTACAATCTTACCTCATTACACAGTATTGTGGACTACAATCTTACCTCATTACACAGTATTGGGGACTACAATCTTACCTCATTACACAGTATTGGGGACTACAATCTTACCTCATTACACAGTATTGGGGACTACAATCTTACCTCATTACAAAGTATTGGGGACTACAATCTTACCTCATTACACAGTATTGGGGACTACAATCTTACCTCATTACACAGTATTGTGGACTACAATCTTACCTCATTACACAGTATTGGGGACTACACTCTCACCTCATTACACAGTATTGGGGACTACAATCTTACCTCATTACACAGTATTGGAGACTACAATCTTACCTCATTACACAGTATTGGGGACTACAATCTTACCTCATTACACAGTATTGGGGACTACAATCTTACCTCATTACACAGTATTGTGGACTACAATCTTACCTCATTACACAGTATTGGGGACTGCAATCTTACCTCATTACACAGTATTGTGGACTACAATCTTACCTCATTACACAGTATTGGGGACTGCAATCTTACCTCATTACACAGTATTGGGGACTACAATCTCACCTCATTACACAGTACTGGGGACTACATGTCACCTCATTACACAGTACTGGAGACTACAATCTCACCTCATGACAGTACTGGGGACTACATGTCACCTCATTACACAGTACTGGGGACTACATGTCACCTCATTACACAGTACTGGGGACTACATGTCACCTCATTACATAATATTGGGAACTTTACTTACTGATTTGGTATACAAAAGTCATTCTTATATACAGAACAATAAACTAGAGATGGAGAATTGATTACATTATTTCACACTTACAATTTATTAACAATTACAACAACATAAGTGGTTCACGAAGAATTGATCTGATACTAATATAACTATGGAAGATACGAGATAATTAAGATGGGGACTACAAAAGCTGACGGAATAGAATATTCACTTAGTGTATCAATCTAGAAGGCCAGTCAGACTCCTAGCAATAGGTTCGAAGACCTCACACACAACCTCTGGCCACCAAGACCTCACACAGCGACTCTGGCCATCAAGACCTCACACAACGACTCTGGCCACCAAGACCTCACACAACGACTCTGGCCACCAAGACCTCACACACAGCCTCTGGCCACCAAGACCTCACACAGAGTTCCAGCTCTGCACCCAACTAAGTCTCCTCGCCAAGTTTCCACAAAAGGCCTCCAGCTCATCCCCCCCCCCCTTTCACATCCCGACCAAGGCTGGTCACCAAGTCCCTCATAACCTCTGGCTAGTGGTCAGCTCCCATGGGAAAACTCACCACTTGGCCTCCATAGAGGCTAGACTCCTCCTGACATAAGTTGCATATGAGAATATCGCAGAACCAGCACCAAATACTATGGTAAGAGACAGAAACCCGACACTGTCTCAAGGTATCCCAGTATTTTAATTAAGCAAGTCTTTCATTTTTTGTTTCAACGGCGATTTTTTTGGGGGGTTAATATTCCCTGAATGCCTGATTTATAAAATTTTAAACGTTTAGTTCATTTTCCGTCCTGTACGTAATGCACAGGACGCTGGGAGGGTGATTCTCAAAGCCTGTCATCACTATGGCAAAGATGACATCCATCCTGAATATCCAATTAATATGGGATTATCCTATCCATGTTAACATATAAGTACTTAAAAAAGTTCATTAGCAATAAACTTGGTTAAAATCCTCATGACTGATGTTGATCTATTAGTCTTGTAGTTTTTGTGAATGACCGGCGGCCATCTTGGCAGCGTTAATGGATTTCTGATATTCCTTGAGGGTGACATTATCACGCACTGATTATCATCCTTGAGGGTGACATTATCACGCACTGATTATCAGTGTAGACGCCTCAGAGGTTCATTATTAAGAACAATTATGCACTATAACATTCCTGGTTCATCCATCAGACAAACTCAAGACTAAAGGAAACACACTTGTTCCTGTATAGTAATTTATTATTATTTATTATTAATATTTGTATTATTGTATCAAGATATATTCCGTGCTAGTCAGTCACACTGTCCAGGACTCACGGGGACAGTGCCTTGATGCCCATGAAGGGCTCGTGATCCGAGGAATTGGAGGTACCGTCTTTTTCTTAGCCGAAATCTAGCTACTTTGCATTATCCAAATACAGTACGTGCCCAGCGGGATTACCATTTTCCCGTGAAAATAATAATAATGATAATTTACAATGATAATTATTTTAATTTTAATCTATAGCTGAATGTTGTATTTAAAGAACAAACATCGAGTGATTAGCAAAAAATGATTATTTTCCCTTAACTCACATATATCAATTATATTTAATCCTAGGAAGGAGAGGGCAGCTTCAGGTCCTTGGATCAAGAGGCCTTAGTCGAAATGAAGGCATTCCCTTCCCATTGAAAGTAGGACATGATAGAATATGACAGGAAAACAGCTTTTGTTCCCACTGTTAACTGTCACTTAGAAAAAGGTAGCAGCACACTGCAGATGTATCCATTTTTTATTTAAATTAAGGTGTTTACTATGAGCCATGGCTCGGTTGGTAGCGCACTCGGCTCGTGTCCTTAGTGTCCGTGGTTCGATCCACGGCACGGGTGAGAATGTTGCGTATGTTCCCTTACACCTGCTGCCCCTGTGCACCTAGCAGTAAGTAGGTACGATGGAATCATGTGAGTTGCATTTATATGTTTTAAGACATAAGTTGGATATACTATTATTATTTTACTTACAGTTGTAGTTTAATTTTGATTTTTTTTTTTTGATTCTGACTTGCCACTCAGCTATTGTTTGCACCAGTTATCCACCATCACCATTACTGTCGGTAATGCAATTTTTTCTTTACCTGTTTTATCTGCGCTGCTGTTGCTATCAGTCAGGCCAGATTAAAATCCTAGCACTGAAGCCAGGGTAACACTAGCTTAACGAGGATCCTAACTAGCATCTAGAGTTAACTTTCAATTTTCCCTCTTCTTGTGCTCATAATCTGGGTTTTGATACGACGTTTCTATAATGTTTGAACCCAAAGCCAAGTAAATACACAACCTCTGGCTTAATAGACGAGAAACGAAACGCCGAAGTCCACAGTTCCGTGTCCCATACTGCTGGTCTATCACATAAATAACATACTGGAGGTTATATTCTAAAGAATCAGATAAATTATTCTAACTTTAGACCAATCATTCTCCCTAATTGCATTTTAAGAGGAAAATGGAGTAATATCTTAATATTTTATATTGAAAAAAGTTTGATGATCGTCTTCAAACGGTGCTCAAAATTTGGCAGTAGGAGGCAGGAGGGTGTTGATGGAGGGGAGGGAGAGTACTGGAGTGGAGCTCGTGGAAGGGAAAGAGATTGAGTTGGAGGGGAAGGGGTGATATCGGTTGAGGCAGGAACGCAGATAAATTCTGAATATCAGAACTTCAATCTTGTGACTGGACAAAGATGGATTGGGAGGGAGGAAACTGTTAAGTGCAGAGCTAAGAGAGAGAGAGAGAGAGAGAGAGAGGGAGAGAGAGAGAGAGAGAGAGTGAAGGAAGGAAGGAGAGAAGGAAGGAAGGAAGGGAGAGAGATGGTGTCTTGTGACCTTGGCACTAGCGGCAGCATCTCAGAAATGGTCAATATGTGCTTACAGCGTGTGAGATTTCTTAACGTGTTTGAAGGTAGTGAAAACTGCTGGGGTTAAATATCTGCTTCTGGTCTTGACTTTCATCTACCCGCAGTAGCATTTAATTCTGAGTCTCATGAGACCTATCGTACATATTCTTAAAACTCTTAGAATTTTCCTCAACATCCTCCTTATCCAGGTAGTCCTACTTCCAAACTACTGTTTGTCTGATAAAGTATTTCTGACGTTCCAGCGACTCGTTAAAATCTTTAGCTTTTATGTACTCCACTTTCCTAAGAGTATAATGAATGTCTTGATCATGTCTCACCTGGATCTCGTACCCTCTGATGTTAGTTTCCAAACCTTTAGACTCTTCAGGGTTCAATTTTCTTAGATCTGCAACTATTCTTGTAGTGTACATCTGTATTTTACTTTCTGGACATCAGAATTCAGCTCCACGTTGGTGCTGTATACTCTGTTAGAGGACTGACATGTGTTGTGTATAATAACTGGGTTCATAAATGCGATTCTTAAGTTTGCCATACAAGCATCAGGCTCTGCGTTCTTTCAGCTGTAGTGAGACTTTGATAGCATGCCAAACTGCATAGAGTATAAGGCTGGTAGCCAGTATCCCTAGTCTGCATTTAATCTTCCTTATTCTGAAGAACTTACACTTTCTGTGAATGATGTCCAAAAGCCATCCGTCAGACTTGCTCTGCACTCCATCAAAATTTTCTTGTAGCCTATTGCCTGTCATCACCATTACATATTTTTCTTCGTGGACTTCATGCCGTTAGCAAACTGGGGAAGATTCATACGTTACTGTCCTATCAGGAAGTCATTCACTTACATCAGTAACGGCCCAGAGCCAATCCTTCTGTAACTCTTCTTACAGTCTGAGTGTCGTTCGTGTACATGATAACATTCTCCCTGTGCAAGTTTTCCTTTAACTGGTGTATTTTTCACTAAACCTTCAATTTCTTAGTTATATTTCTTTATTCTAAGCTGGGTTGTATTAAGTTAAACCAATGTACACGTATATTTAATCACAAGAAATATAATTAAAAAAGAGCTGACAACACAATAAGTGTCAGGGGCCCAAGATTGTTCAAATGCCTCCCAGCATAAAGACAGACCCCTGGCTGTCTTCAAGAAGGTGCTGGACAGGCACCTGAAGTCAGTACCTGACCAGCCGGGCTCTGTTTCGTACGTCGGTTTACGCGTGGTCAGCAGTAACAGCCTGGTTGATCAGGCCTTGATCAACCCTGAGCCCTGGTCACGGACCGAGCCGCGGGGGGCGTTGACACCGAAACCCACTCCAGGTATACCCCAGGTATGCGCAAGCAAAAAAGTGGCCCAAAATAATTAGGGAATGTCTATATTTATACGATTATTACTGGTGATGCAATATTGTTTTTTAGACACCTTATCGTATCGTGTGTGTGTGTGTGTGTGTGTGTGTGTGTGTATACGTGCGTACGTACATATACGTATACCATCAGTTCAGTGAATGAATGAAGACAGATGGTGAGTGAGGGAGGTAGAGATTGAAAACTTTCTTGGACATTAAAGGGAAGGGAGAGAGAGAGAGCGAGGGGTAGAGTGTCTGAGAATATATGAATGAATATAAGCCTTTTAGACTAGTCCTGAAGCGAAATAAAGATATCACAAATATATACCTATGTGAACTTGCCTGAATTCTTAATCAAACACAGGTGGACACAAGGGAGTTTCCCCGAAATCAGTGGTGAAGGTGACCAGGTGAAAGTGAGGAAAGGTGAGGGGGTAAGACGTTGTGTCGTCACTGTGTAAATGTTAACAGGCCGTGATGACGTGTTGACATATGGCTTTGACCTAAGTTGTGACGTGTGCTGGTGACGTATTGAAGACGTATGGATGACGTATGTTGGAGTATACGTGACACGTTAGATTATTTGTTCAAGTTTATAATGATAAACACCTTTCAGGGGATTTCACGGACACAGAACGATATTCGCTCGCAAAAACAGTGCAAGGGCGCCCAATACTCTCTCTGTCTCTCTCTCTCTTTCTCTGCTGTGATGCACAAGGCCAGAACCAACAGCCAGATAATGCGAAATTCTAAAGATTTCATCCCTATATCTAGATTAAAAAAAAAGTTTTTGTGTTCAAGGGGGGTGGGTCCTCTGTGAGAATGGAAGGACTCAGGTTACCAAAAATTTATAGCACAGATAAATTTTTCGACTCGTGGTGCTGAGAGAGATTTACCGGAAGATATTGTTTGTGGAACTCAGCAGCCTGCTGTGCTGAAAAAAGTATATTGTATTTTGTAAAAAAAAAAAAAAATGGAGTCTCATAGACCTTGTTTACTTTTTCTACCTCCTTCTCTTCCTCTTCCTCCTCCTCCTCCTCCTCTTCCTCTTTCCCTCTCTTCTATTAAAGGATAGAGGGGGTAACGAAGGGTTCTTAATCTAAATAACTGGAGCTACTCTCCTCTCTGATCACATGTGACTGCCTGCTGTTACCCCAGGCACAGTACGGCCCTTCAGGGTTTAAAGCTTCATCATAAATATTCTTTCAACCCACCAGTACTACAACACTCTCCCTTCACTTTCACCCCACTATCTTCTACTACTACGACTACTACTACTATAATCACTTATGATATCTCTGGGCGGGTGGTTGCCTCCCTTGAGCAGTTGACTAGCGAGTCAAACAAGGCAATTAAACATGGTGATGAGGGACTTCGCTCATTAAGACGAGGCAGCGGTGATGATGAGTGAGGTGCATTCTGACAGTCACAGACGTACAACAGAGTATATGGGCACTCAGGCGCACATGTGTACACATTAAAAAGATGCGCACATATATAACCACTACATACAGGTGAGTGTACACACACACACACACACACACACACGAGCAAGGAGGGTCGTCTAGATTGATTCCAGAATTATTCAACTCCAGCAACTGCAAGGTCATGAAAAATAAGTAACGAGAAAGGAGAACGTCAACGAAATACACGCGCGCGCGTGTGTGTGTGTGTGTGTGTGTGTGTGTGTGTGTGTGTGTGTGTGTGTGTGTGTGTGTGTGTGTGTGTGTGTGTGTGTGTGTGTGTGTGCGCGCGCAAAGCGCTAATCCTTTGTGGGTGATACAGTGCGAAAGAGCAGTGGAGACTCGACCCTCCATCCCCTAAAAATATAAAAACCACTGGTATAAAAATACAAAATCCACTGGTACAAGACAATAACTTCCAGACATAGAAAATGTGA
This sequence comes from Cherax quadricarinatus, assembly GCF_038502225.1. NCBI lineage: Eukaryota > Metazoa > Arthropoda > Malacostraca > Decapoda > Parastacidae > Cherax > Cherax quadricarinatus. The sequence goes on along the minus strand of NC_091331.1, from coordinate 12,555,824 downwards.
AGGAAATCTTGAATCTATTTTTAACTTCTCGTGAAGTTCTTGAAGTGATCACTGCAGTGATTTTGTTTCTCATCTCTCAGGACCAACACTTTTATGAAGATGAGACAGATGAGAGTAGCCAAGATAAAGAATTTTAAGTAAGGATTTTGTATATTTTGTATACAACATCGTGCTTGTTATTGTGGAAGATTATAAGTCAAGAATCTGGTATTCTAGAGCAACTTCCAAGTATCTAGAGAGACGAAAACAAAAGATTATAGCTGGGTTAACATGGTATTTGTAAGACTGTCAGTAAAGATAATTGTGCGACTCTTTAAGGTTGTGTTGTGAGACTTTGAGTTGATTTTGTGATGTGTTGCTGTCAGTTAAGCCTGTGTTGTGATGCCGTCAGTTAAGTTTGTTTTGCTGGTGTCACTTAAGATTGTGTTGTATAGATGTGTGATTCAGATGAGTGTGTGTTTTGTTGGCCATCGGTTAAGTTTGTCATGTGGCTTTCAGTTAAGTTAGTTTTGTGTGGCTGTCGGTTAAGTTTGTGTTGTGTGGCTTTCAGTTAAGCTGTGTGGTTGTCAGTCAAGTATGCTTTGTGTTGCCGTCCGTTAAGTTTGTGCAGCTGTCAGTTAAGTCTGCTTTGTGTGGCTATTAAGTTCGAGTTGTGTGACTAATTTTGCCTCTGGGTTCCTCATCCGAGTGCATTGCCTTGTTTGTGTTACAGTATGAGTAACCTTGCCTACTGTTCTTGCGTTTTGTGTTTGTTAACACTCTTGTAGACTTTTTGTGCGTGTGTTAGTGTCCGTTACTTTAAATTCATCACTTAGGCTGGAGTTAATTAACGAAAGTTTATTGTTGATTTATTTTAGGCTGAAGGAAAGCGCCTTTTTTTTTTTAATCAAACACAAAAGTCAAGGTCGTTTAACAAACATCAAAACTTTTCCAAATTTGTTGATAAAATTTAGCTCTCGTTAAATTTTTTTCTAGGCATTGAATTTGTGATAATTGCAGAACATCAGTGCCTTTTGAACGATGTTTTGCGACTACCTCGCATACTTGTATGACTTCAGCCGTGACATCATTACGTGTAGGTTACAGAAGGTTTAATTTAAACTTGTGCAATCCATGGACCCTTTCTGCTTTAAAAGAATTAATTCTGGAAATTTATTACGAAAGCTTAGCATGATTCAGCCTCATTTTTTTTTTTTTTTTTTTTTTTTTGCCGGTATTCTCCCGGCCCGGGTCTTTTCCAAGTAGTGGTGACCCGGCTTTGGCTCCCTATCTGGGGAGTATCTCGAGACCTAAGTCTCCCACGGGAGGAGGTACAAGTACCCCCTCATCTTTGGGACCAAGTGTCCCCAGGCCTAGCCACAGTCCCCGCCCTCACGGGGCTCGTAGGGAGAAGCTAGGCCTCTGGTCTGCCATCTGCCCCGCCCCAAAGGGGCTCGTGGGGATGGCAGTCTTGTGAGCTGCAGGTGGTATTCAGCCTCACTTTTTTTTTTTTTTTTATTCGCCGGTATTCTCCCGGCCCGGGTCTTTTCCAAGTAGTGGTGACCCGGCTTTGGCTCCCTATCTGGGGAGTATCTCGAGACCTAAGTCTCCTATGGGAGGAGGTACAAGTACCCCATCATCTTTGGGACCAAGTGTCCCCAGGCCTTAAGGATGTTAACGCTACATATATTTTTTTTTTCATAAAACAATAAGAGTTTATGATACTTATAGTAGGTCTAATTAAGCACGGAAAATGCAAAGAAAACACATGTAGTTTCTTATAGAATTCTTATAGCCTAGTTTCTCAAGATGTTTACAAAATATCATTTTTGTTAAATTAAATGTTAAATTTAAAAGTCACTTAAAATTAACAGGACCCTAAATCTCGTGAACCAAGAGAAGTAAACCCAGAAATAAAGAAAAACTTATCTATATAAACCAGAGTGACCAGTGTTTGATCATCAGCTGTGTGTTTACACTGGACGCTCCTGTTTCTTGCTGTGGCTGCCTGAAAGTGCCGCTTATCAAATATTCATAGAGTCGCCAATGTCTCGAAACAGTTCTGAATCTTTGATATCTCTTCATTCACATTAAAATGCTGTAAATGTGTTTTGACGGCCCCTCAATCCAAACTTTTTTTCTGGTAAAAGGACACGGGTGGAACTAATGTGGCAGTTTATTGTGGCAACGTTTCGCTCTCCAGCTTGATAAAGCTCCTGGAGAGCGAAACGTTGCCACAATAAAATGTCACATTAGTGGCACTTGTGTCCTTTTACCTAATATATTGTCGGTAATTCTACCAACATTAATACAAACTTTTTTTCCCCCTTGCATTGTCACTCCTTAATTAAAAAAAAAAACACGAAAGATGAATAAATCATCTCTCCCATTTATGTAAGATCTCACAAAACCTGAACAAGCTCCTCAGAACCCCAGGGGGGAGGGGGGAGGGGTGGTCCTGCGAAACACAACTTAAAACTCCTGGGTTACGTTATTCCGCATGAAAACATTTGAAGAATCTTTTATTATATTTTACAGAAGACAATGTTTCTCGACATTTCTGCAACACCTCGACTATATTATTTCGGAATTTAAGCACGTTCTCCGGCATCATACGATGTGCATCACATTTACTGGCAGTAAGTATTCTGCACATCCTATTATTCCGTGTTAAAACTTTTGGAAACCATTTTCTGTTTCACAATGGTGAGACTCCGATAACGCTTCAGTCATCATAAGTTCGCACAGAATGGTTACTGTAACGGATGGCTGCCTTATATGTTGGGAACGTTGAAGGTCCAGAGAATGAATCTCCAGTGGGAGAATATCAAGAGTATCTAGGTTGGTTAATTAGGGTTTAAAGCCTACCAACTGCATGGTTATTAAGGCTGCATGTCACCAGTTCACCTCCAGTCAAGAATACTTTAATCACTGAATTAGGGATTAAAGTAACGTCAACGTATGTACACAGAGATACACCTCTCGGTGCATATATCCTCCGTGGTTTCCAGGAGGGAGGCAGAGGATAGGCAAACCATCAACACATTTGTTTTTCCTTTGACACAGTCCATCCACCCCAGAAGATGCCCTTGTTAGTGTCCTAAAATAACAGACCTTCATCGGCAGAACCGTGATAGATGGCAGAGGATAATCAATTCAATAGGTAACTTCATTATCTACCTGAGCAGGCTACCAATAATAAAGGTTCTGGCTGATTCACGCTGAATGAGAGCTGGGTTCAGTCTGTGACTTGCTAAAAACCACATTCCGGTCTTTGTTCTCGGTGTGGAACTTGTGCTTGGACTGCAAGATAATGACGACCTAAATAAGGATGGTATCTCTTATGCAGTGTGAATCAACCCTTTGTTCTTGTGTTTAAATATATATATTTTTTTCTTATATCGTTTCTCTCGGTACAAGTATATAAGCGGTGAAAATCAGTGGTCTTATCTGCTGCCACTTGCACTCAGTCACACTTAAGAGTATTTGAGGAGAAGACACTGCAGAACAAGTTTTCAGTGGGGCAACATTTCGTTCTGTGTTGAGCTTCACCAAGCTTTACACAGAGCGAAACGCTGCTAAACTAAACTCTTGTTCCGCAAGGTGTCGTTTGCTGTTGTCTGCAGTACAACATTTCGATTCCAAGATTTAAGTGTTGGCAACCTATTACGACTGCACTTTTAAATGTTGTACAAGGGACGAAAAATTTTATACTTAAAATTTTGCCATCCCATTATCCCTCCCCGTTCCAATTATTTTTCTCTTCCCTTTCTTCCTTCTTTTCATCCCTCTTCCTTCTCCTCCTATTCCCATCCACACCCCACATGACGAATCTTAACTCATGACCTTTATACCAGCAGAAATGTCAGTGGTCCTTTGTTAAAATAATAAAAAAAAAAAAACAGACCACTACTCTGTGTCACGCTGATAACCACTAACGCTTAGAAAAAAAAACGAAGGAAAACAGCTGTTGTAATCATTTTCTCTGTGGTCCCCATGAATTTTGTATTTGTGTACTTTTGCCTTATAGCCCCTGACTTGAAATTTACAAATATATACACGGTGGGAGGATTCAGTTGATTGTACTTGTGTGACTGCAGACTCCAACCACAGTTTATAAACCATGAGTTTAGCATTTTGTTTCAATAGTGAGAATTTTTACTGTCATCAAAATATCAACGTCGTATGATGCCAACAGATTTTGTTTTTATCTTATTTCTTTTCTCAATTCTCTGCTACAGCAGTTACGCTCAGGGATCCTTCAATTGACTATGTATGCATTAGTCTTCATATTTAACTGTTTCTGCTTAAAGCAATTAAAGGCAGGTCCTAATAACAGCTTTATTGTACTTATTTACTATTAATCAGTATTTATATAGAGAACTGTGGACCAGAACTTGGATTTGGATCATATTGAAATCATAGTCTGTTGTGAGAACATAATTCAAAGCAAGTCATTACACGAATTAATGATCACTAATAATGGTGTCTTTGAAAGAGTTCAGCTACAATAAAACTGGTAATGGCTGCCCGTCCAAGCATGCAGTCCAAAAAAGTGGTACATACTAACATTGAGAGTGTGCTGGAATCTCGTATAGATTTTTGCAGCCTCTGATGCCGTGTAAGCGCAAACTTCAGCACTATTTTTTTTTTTTGCTGCATAGCCTGCAAGCTTCAATACGCGTTTCTGCATAATCATTATAGAATCAAATTTAGTAATCAGGATATCACTTGGGTTGTAAAAGACGTTCATCCATTTTTAAACCAGCTCCAGTAGTCACAATATTCTCTATAAGTTTGTGATTATTGTACCCCAGGGAAGTGGGCATATCCTCTCTTGTATACGACAGTTTTATAATGCAGTCCTATGGGTAGGCAGGAAACTGTAATAGTCCTTAGCAAGAGACCAGGCACACTCCGGCAGACTGTTTTATGTGATTGACTTCATAGGTAGTCAGTAAAAAGATGTAGGGTGGATTCTTAGTGCATTTAGGGTTGCTAGGTGGTCCCGATGCTGCTGATCTTTGATTTACCTCGTGATCTGGTACCACAGTATAGCACCTCTCGGGAGAGGTTCCACGAGAGATCAGCTTCAGTTAAGTTTCCTGAAATCAAATTGACGATCGTAATCTTGAAAGAGCAGAAAAGTATTTAATTTGTTGTTAAATTGTGTGTCAAGAATTTTACTAGTGACTGACCGTGCTGACGCTGTTCTGTAGCTGAATCAACCATTTTTGCTTTTAATGGTGAAAATGGACTTTGCCTTCCACAAGGATTACTGTTTACCCCATGGTAGGAAGAGTTCGTAAATGTGAGTCAGTTACTGCTCTCTGGTCAAACAAATCCATGTAGCAGTCCTACTTGATCCGACATCTCAATTTCCATGCTATTTAATCCATGGATTTTGAGCAGATATCTCTCATCCTGACCTAGTCTCTCTTTACGTATGTACGTACATTCCATTTATATATTTTTGTGGTGTATCATCTTGAAAAACATTACACGAAATCTGCCATCAGGTGACATGAGGGCAGACTGTTCTACGTGATAAGGACAGACTCGGACGCAACATTAATACACACAGACTATGATGTAACATCAGGACGACACCTACAAACTAACTTAACATCAGGGCACACAGATTGTGTTGTGAGGTCTTGACAGACACAGTGCTGTAACAAGGAGACACACTATGCTATAACGTCAGGTCACATACAGTCTGTGTTGTAAAATCAGCACACCTGCGTGGCAGATTCTAACGAGGCTGACAGGTTGGTGGTGATGGTGGCGTGGAAAGTGACGTGTCCTGACTTAAGCACACTCGAAGCCCGGCTGTGTCGTGACTTGTGGTACCGCTACGGGATTAAGCAAATGTGCCTCTCTTCCTCCTCTTTCTACTTATTTCTCTTTTCTTATTTTTGGTGGTTCTCTCCATTTCTTTTTTGTTATTTTGTGTATTCTCCATCTAACTTTTTTTCGTGTGTTTTAAATTTCTCTCATTATTCTTATTCTCTTTATTCCTTATTTCCAACTCATTTTTTATCTTCGTCTCTTTCCCTTCTCTTTTTTTTCTCATTCCCTTTTCGCTCTCTACCTTCTTTACCATACCAGCGGCTGAGCCACAATCTGGAGAAAGGGACAGGGATAGCGGTAGATGGATAAAAACATTCCTGAGGTAAGGATTACAGAGATCGATGGTTCGGTAAGAAATCACTGAATGAACGAGAGTGATGAGTGGGAGTATCTCAGGAAGCAGTTTTGAGACAGTTAATGTTTTTGATACACAAGCATACCCAATGCACTTGAATCACTGGTATCCCTGTTTCCTGATGATACAAAGTTGCTAAGATGTATGCATGCAGAATAGAGGGACTAACTACAGTGAGACTTGTATACAGTTTTACACTATTCTGATGAATGAGGAAACATTCGAAGCTTAATAAACTGGATATCCTAAGAAGATGGTATTCTTAAGTCTTTTTATAAAGAAAATTTCTCTCTCACCTGGAACCTAAGTTTCTAAAATGCAATACATATTAATACACTTATTTTTGTGAAGGTAAACTTAACATAAAAACTTGTAAACGGTATCCATCAGCCGAGGAACACAGGGTAGAGGAAGAGGGTAAAGAGGAAAGATAAGGTTCAGGAGACTGTCCCTGGATGTTAAGACGCGGAACCTGGAGGTAAATTCGGCGAGTACAACCACAGGAGGAGGTAGCAGACGCAATAACCACCGGAAATTAAAAAAAAAATGTTGGACACTGAAGGGACACCCCAAGAAGAGCGTCTCGCAACTTGAAACAGGAAATCACGTAAATACAGAAAGAGAACTAGAGAAAATTCAAATCTAGAGGGGAAGGGGGGGGGGGGGAGCTATGCACCTCCTTCATGGTAGGCCTCCCCCCTGCCATCTATCTGGAGGGTATCCCGGGGTGTCAACGTCCCCGCGGCCCGGTCCATGGCCAGGCCTCGCGGTAGATCAGGGCCTAATCAACCAGGGTATTACTGTCGGTCTCACTGAGGTAGCTACTGTCTAAAATTCTACCAGTACAAAAAAGTCTACCAGTGATGTAGCCTCATGACGGAAGGGAAGAGTAAAAGAAAACGTATATGTAGCAAAATTGTATATATCTATATGATAGATACATAGCGGGAAGAAAAGTTAGTTATGTTTCCTTGTCATATTCCATCACACAGGATAGACTTCATATACAAGTATTGTTGAAATATTAGGCTGAGCTGGGAGGCAATAAGATGAAGTATTGTATTAAGGGCTCTTGATCTAAGAAACAGGAGCCATCCCATCCCTTGATGCAGATAAAAGATGAAAAAATTTCATTAACAATAAGTTTAGACACATTTCCTCCTCTACTGCACAACGTTTCAGTCCCACTGTGGGAGGGGACGTCCTCTGATAAAGTGTTTTCCCGTTAAAAGCGCTTAAAATCACCACTTGACGGCCGACGTCGACGTCTACCTTCTTAATACTTGGCCATGTTGGTGCAGTATATTTTGAGCGCTGCACATGCCAGCTATCTGAGCACCAAAAAAACAGATTACCATCATCTTGTAAGATGTGTCGCCAGCCTCTTAAGACGCTCCTCACGCCTGCTCAGGTTTCTGCCTCGCTCGGGGACTTGCTAGGTAATATAAACACTGAAGCACTGGCTCAGTAACAGAGGCACTGAAGCACTGGCTGAGTAACAGAGCGCCAATCTCGTATGGGTTATACAGCTCGTACGTAATCGGGTTCGATCTGAGGAAGGCGCACGCCTTTACAAAAGCACGTGCGCCTTTTGCATTACCGTGAGAGACAGCGGTAAAAGCATACTGTTTTATCTCCCTCCCACCATCGCTAAAACTTGTTCTTGGTGCTGTTATCGTCAAGGAGCCGCATTAGTAAATGGCCTCAGAGCAGTGCTAGACCACCGGGTAATCAATTTTACCATTAACCACACCTGTGAGTGTGCTATTATCGTCACGCAGACAGGAAAACAAATTTGTGTGTGTGTGTGTGTGTGTGTGTGTGTGTGTGTGTGTGTGTGTGTTAGTTACCATTTTGTCCTAGGCACATGTCGATTAGACACTAGGCCTGTTGTATTTGAGTGTGTGTGTGTGTGTGTGTGTGTGTGTGTGTGTGTGTGTGTGTGCGTGTGTGTGTGTGTGTGTGTGTGTGTGTGTGTGTGTATGTGTGTGTGTGTGTGTGTGTGTGTGTGTGTGTGTGTGTGTGTGTGTGTGTGTGTGTGTGTGTGTGTATCTTGGTAGCATATTCTCGACCGCTGAGAGAGATGTTTACGACACTTTAAAAAAAAAATCTGCTGTAGTTATTTACTGATGTGGAGGAAGAGGAGGTAAATTATATACTGTACTTCCCTTACCTCTCAGTCTCATCAAGGACTGTAGCATATCGGCGTTGACAAGTGAGATAGAATTAACACAGTTGTATTCAACTTACAGAATTTATAATTTCAACTCCCACACGTTCTCTGAGTTCGTACCGGTAATGGCGGGTTAATTAATGAACAGTGTTAGAGCAGTATTTACGATCTCGGTCGGTATTTATCTATATCTATCTGCCTGTATGTATTTTTCCTTCAAAGTGTCTGTATGCACTTCTCTCTTGCTCACTACTCTTGATAAAAGACATGAAAGCTGTTTGTGAGAGCCTCTTTGAGGATGAACTTGTGTGACGTCACAGGCATTGTCTCACGACATCTCTAGGAGTCAGGTGATGGAAGGAGGGGGAGGGGGGGGAAGCAGTTTATCCCGTGTGAGGCTGTGATAACCTTCAAGCAGACCTCTCATCTTGAGGACTAGTGATAACCTCTCAGCATATTGGTCTGTGATAATCTCTCAGCATATGGGTCTGTGATAACCTCTCAGCATATGGGTCTGTGATAACCTCTTAGCATACGGGTCTGTGATAACCTCTCTGCATGTGGGTCTGTGAAAACCTCTCAGCATATGGGTCTGTGATAACCTCTCAGCATAGGGGTTTTTGGTAACCTCTCAACATGTGAGCCTGTGATAACCTCTCAGCATACCTTTGATATACCTTTGAAGAATTTCGAGAGTATATCTACTCTCTGAGTCCGGCCATGGGCCAGGCTCGTCTGGCGCTCGCCTGGTCAACCAGGCTGTTGCTGCTGGAGGCCCGCTGCCCCACATATCCATCACAGCCTGGTTGATCTGGCACCTGCTGAAGATACTTGTCTAGTTTCCTCTTGAAGGCTTCGACACTTGTTCCAGCAGTGTTTCTGATATCTTCTGGTAAGATGTTGGAAAGTCTGGGACCCCGGATGTTGATACAGTGTTCCCTTATTGTCCCCACCGCACCCCTGCTCCTCACTGGGTTTATTTTACACTTCCTCCCATATCTCTCACTCCAGTATGTTGTTATGGCAGTGTGCAGATTTGGGACCAAGCCCTCGAGTACCTTCCAGATATATATTATCATGTACCTCTCTCTCCTCCGCTCCAGTGAGTACATGTTCAAGACTTGCAGGCGTTCCCAGTAGTTTAGGTGCTTTACTGGCTCAATGTGAGCCGTAAACGATCTCTGTATTTGTTCCAGCTCCGATATTTCTCCTGCCCTGAACGGGGCCGTCAGCACTGAGCAAGCATAGGGGTCTGTGATAACCTCTCTGCATAGGGATCTGCGATAACCTCTCAGCATATGGGTCTGTGATAACCTCTCAGCATAGGGATCTGCGATAACCTCTCAGCATATGGGTCTGTGATAACCTCTCTGCATGTGGGTCTGTGATAACCTCTCTGCATGTGGGTCTGTGATAACCTCTCAGCATGTGGGTCTGTGATAACCTTCAGGTATCAGTGTAACAGCCTCCACACAGAATACCAAGTAATCCGCACACAAAAGAAACAAACTTATGACAACGTTTCGATCCGACTTGCACCATTAACTAGCCACTCTAACTACTCCCACTGTCATCAAGTGGAAACTCCAGACTCGCCACTCCATGGAACTAAATCCTCCGAAGTAGAGGTCTTATGCAAGCGCTTATATTTCATTAATTAGATTTTTTCTATAATTGATTCATGGAGAAAGGTCAGACTGCACGGCTGTGCCTTTTTTATTAATTTGTTAAGCTGTTTTGTTTTCATCCAGTGCACGGCAACCATTATTCTGAATAAAAGTTTTATGAAAGCTTACTGCTCACTATTTTCCTAACCCAGACACTTGTTTACGTTCTATTAAATGGTTCGAGGTACTCTGCTTAATATTTAATGGATTTTTTCTGCTTGTTGATTCGAACCACGTCTTGAGAGTTCTGTAAATGTTTTAAGGTCCAAAACTCGCTAACGAGCTCTCTTATTCTTACCCGTTATCAGTACAACGCTCGTAGCGTCTGTCTTTCTCCACATGTCTGAGTGGCCCCCTAGCGGAGGCTATAGTAGTAGGTACTGGTTGTGTGTGTGTACTCACCTAACTGTGGTTGAAGGGGTCGAGACTCGGCTCCTAACCCCGCCTCTTCACTGACCGCTACTGGGTCCTCCCACTCCCTGCTCCATGAACTTTATCATACCTCGTCTTAAAACTGTGTGTGTGTGAGACCCCAAAGTAACACGAAAACGACTATACTTAAACACGCAAGAACACTACGGTAACATACAAGGACAGTACAGTAACCCCGAGAACTGTACCATAACACACAACAACAATACAGTAACAGAGCAGCAATACTCAAGTATCGTAAAACAAACAATAACAATAGAGCAAAACACTGGAACAGAAGGTTTAACATACTAGTAAACAAAAGATCAGTGTAAAAAACATTAAGACCTACCAGCCAAGTTATTAGATAGTCACTGAAGTTCTTTGTGCCAGAAGGTCGAGTCTCTGAGTTTGAAGATTTTTTTCCTTCACAGTTTTGTGTTATTTGCGCGCACAAAGACTAACACTCAAGCTTCTCTTCACAAACGAAGACGCTATAAAATATAAAAAAAAATACTATTGTCATAATTTCTATAAAATTCTCCAATAGCTTTCAGCAGTTTCTAATTTTCCTTTCAGTATTGAAAGTTATATTTATTAGCCATGTCAGTTTTAAAAGTTGCTTTCCTAAAGGGCTGGAGTCACTTTGGTTACAGTAGTTATCAATAATATGGGTTTACAATATTTAAAAGAAAACGCTACTTAGCAACAAGTAATAATAATATATTTTTCACATGTTTGTCATCAGCTCGATAATATAATTTACTATCTCAGAAGACACCTGACTAGCTGCTCTTTATCTCCTCTAATTTTCCTAAATCAGTTGTCATCTCTTTCACGCTGTTACTCAATAATCCTGTTATCTTCCTTATCCTATTACGAGCTCACTGAGACGAACTGTATATGCAGGGGTCGAGACTCGGCTCCTTTCCTTGCCTCCTAGATTACTGTGATTGGCATCACAGATTTCTGGGTTCTTAAACCTTATCATATCTTCTTCTGAAACTGTGTCACGGTTGGCTGTCATTTTCCTAATACCCTTTCGTCATCCACTTTACTAGACGAGTGTCACTGTTAGTTTCATTTATGACAATGCGGCTCCGTATTCAACACACTTGTATTAAAATTCTCCAAATTAAGATACCTTGACTGGTTTATAAAGGAGACTAAGCAAATATCAACTATTACAAAACCTCACTTCATAAAAGCTCGACTAAAGCAAATATCAACTCACAGTACCCTACCACCGAGGTGCGATCAATCGTCTCAACAAAGTGACCGACGTAATCACTTTCTATCCTAACAAACTAGAGAATTTATTTTCCAAGAAACATAAGCACTGAGTTACACACCAGGAGTCTATCAGATGCTATGCTAAGATTGCAACCAAGTATACATAGGGCAGACAGATCGAATGCTATCTACGAGGGTCATTGAACAACAGAGAGCAATACGTTATGGACAAGATAATTCAGTCGTTTTTCAACATGTTACTAACAACAGTCACAATATTCACTGGGAAGCTGCTGCCATTAACACAAATCACATTCAGTTACAAATGCAAAATCATAGAATCTGCCCTCAGTTACCACCCTCAATTTTAACATCTCACAGGACAATGGAAATCTAACGTCATTTCCAAATTCACTCTCAAGACGTACATACCAACACTCGACCTAATGTAGAACTCCAGAACAAGACAGGAATTACGTAACACATACGAACTTCCTACCAAAGTTTTAAGCTTCATTTCAAGACCTGTTATCAGAATCACTCCCTGACGACCTGTCTACCCAGGCACTGACCTGACGCTCCATTCTCACCTGCACGGTTGAGAGGTGCAACCTTCTAATAAATTCATGAACTCTTTTTACTCTTGTGTATGCTGAAGAGGACCCCAGCAGGGGGTCCAAATATGCAGATTAATTAATTTTCAGAGTTTCTGTCTCCATGTGGGTTATTATTGAATATAAATGTCTAGTTTTCCATGGAGCAAACATGGCCACACACACACACACACACACACACACACACACACACTGTTGGGTTCCTCACACTCCACTGATCCAACTCACGTTTCTTACTTTTACCATCTTTTTCTTTAAATTTAGTTTTTAGTTTCGTTTCTCAATCGTATATTGTTTTTGCTTTCGTCTTCATATGTATAACTTTGTCCGTTACTTGTTTTTCATCTTGCATTATACATTCACACATACAACAAATTTCAACGTCACCTTACACGTTCACTGTAGTTCATTATACATCTTTGCCTGTAGCTAAATCAGCTCTTTACCTCTTGTTCACCTATACACCTTCACATGTAGATCATTACTGCAGTAATTGATACAATATTCACAAGAGCAAATGACACAGTAATTTGTTATTCACCGTAACATTGTAAGATCAACAGTAATGTGTGTGGTTGGTAGGTAAGACACATAGGCAACTTTATTCCGAATAAAGTTGCCTAACTGTTGCCTATGTGTCTTACCTACCAACCTGTCGGTATTATATACCATTTTGATGTTCAGTAATGTGTGTGTGTGAGAGAGTACACAGATTGACTCATGAGTTGAAGATTAACACACAATCGTTGCCCCATGAAATATTTGATATGCAAAGTTTTAATATTCGCCATTATAAATTGTACACTGCATAGTCTTTTTCTTCATTCTTATCAGTATTCTTCATTCTTATCAATAGAAGTGTTTTGAGTAATACTCATAACGTCAGAGCACAATATTACTGAGATATGATGTGTAGTAGTTAATTAACACTGTTTAGCATTATTCAAGCATTACACGTTCATTTTTCTAAATCGTTTAACAACACTGAACTATAACCCCAGTTAGAAGAAAATGATCTTCGTTAATTTAACATCTTTTATTTTTATCCTCGTGAGTTTTGTTGTCGCGGTTTTTGTAGTGGTGAATATAAAAGTGAAATTGTGAAAACAAAGTGACATATTCGTTTATAATTAATACTGGTTAATGTTCAATTTTCCCAGGATGGAATACTTGGGAAGCTGAACCTGGGGAAGGGAAGAATACTGATGGGTAAGGTAGACCGTGGGGGAAGTGGGGCAAAGGTAAACACCCAGAGACGGACGGATGGATCCCTGGATACTTGAGACTGGGAGGCAGAAATGAGAACATTGAGAGAGGCGAGGCTGAACAAGGAAGTGAGGAAGGGACGACACCTGGGGACCCACTTTCTACTATCGTGTTCCGACTTTCCTCTATCTCTCTTTGAAGGAAGTTGATTGCTTTCCAACGCCAACAAAAATGCAGATCTTCTCCCTTTCTCCTCCTCCTCCCTTCTCCGCCTCTTCTCACATCTTCTTTCTTCGCCCCCTAATTCCTCCTCTGTCTCTTCTTTTACGCGACATATCATTTCGTTCTCGCTGATTAAGCAATTTTTCATTGGAAGCACATAAAGGGATTTGTTAGAATAGCATTTGTGATTTTAATCTTTTTCTGTCTTATATATTTATGCTCTCTCTCTCTCTCCATCTCCCTCCCTCTCCCTCCCTCCCTCTCTTTCTCTCCTAATCTATGTACATCATTTAGTTTATAATCTTTTAAGTCATCTAGATGAAAATAATTTGGTCAGTGAGTCACAACACTGGTTCTCACTGACTTCTGGGTTGGAAGGACGTGTTGCATGTTGCTACCAGATTAAAAGATTAACATGGCATGAGTGAAACTTCTTAAAATCAGTACATTGCAACTCGACTATCTGCCACGTCATGCACAATATCAACTTCTTCTTTGGCTGTTTCAACAGAAGAAAAACAGGAAAATAGTGACTTAATATGATCATATTCAGAACAAATGAGCTTCAAGATCAAACGAAAAGTTATGACGGAAGTTTTAAGCACAGAGCAAAAGCAACAGACCTTTACGATACCTCGAGATATCTGTGAAACATAAATATCTGTGACTATCAGGAGCAACCAAGAGGAAATGTGGAACAGACTCCAAAGTTCTAAAAATCTGAAATAAAACTCAGTATGAAGAAAGCTCGAGACAACGATCAAGCTAGGACAGCTTGCATGACGAAACTAGAAGTTGAGATCATGGGACAAAATCCTAACGCAACAAATAATTACAGTTGACTGGATACCACGTAGACGATGCTTGTTATACACGGTCGAAAAAATCAAATGTGACGAGAATATGAAACGTAAATGAAAATTTGAAAGCAGAATTATAAGTAAGGCAGCCCTAAATAAATATTCAAACAAGTGAAGGATAGGAAAACAATGACAGCAACAATAAGTGACAGCAGTGACGATAAATTAACACCGACAAATAAAAATGACTTCAATACTCAACAATCCTACGGGTTTAGCGCTCCCACATGATTATAATAATAATTCAATGCTCCACATGTATTCACCAGACCTCCAAATTTATTTGTAGGGCCCGAAGCTGACAGTAAATATTAGGGACAGTAGCAGACTTTACATGTAAATCTACCTAGAGAAGATAATTATTTACAAACAAGCAGACAACAGGAACTGCTAACTAGCAATAAAAATCAAGACGCCATTTTGCGTTCCCACTGACAATACTAATCAGCAACTTCAAAGAAATGGGTAAAATACCTGACAGTTTGAAACCACCAAAGGATTCTCCAATAAGCAAGAAAGGAAACGAGACCTGTGCCTCACTCTCCGTCTTGTTAACTACAGAGATTTTGGGTAAACAAATGCATTATATTATTAAGGATAAGAATGCACATTTTTTTGGAACGTAACTAAATATACAAATAACTCGCAGGTAGGAGACTGAAACTTATCACTACGTTTTGGTACAATTTGAACCATTAACTAGCCTGACTTATTGTTCCAAGTCGAGACGAAACATCGTCGTAAGTTTGTCTCCTACGTGCGGGTTATTTGTGTATTGTTCCAGCCACGATATTGTGCTTATTTATTCTTTATAACCAAATAACAGGAAATCAAAATGGATATCGCAATAAAAAGATCTTATGTAACAAATTTATCAGATTAAAATATGCAACAAAATAAAAATTTATATAAGTAGTTTACGTCGATTCCAAAGGACCTTCGACTAGGTATTACAGCGAAGATTATCCAGAATAAAGGAACATAACACAGAAGACGCACTCCAAGCATGTATGAAGAACTGGCTCTGTTAACTTCGTTGTTATCCATAGACCACCAGGGATAGCGGAAGTGGTAATATAAATAGTAATGATAGTAATAGTAACAGCAGAAACTCTACCTCTCCTTCAAGGAGAAGAGAAGAGTTGGATGGCTGGGTGGTTCACGCGGGTATATTAAAGAGGAGTGGTGGGGAAAAGGGAATAATGAGGCACAGTGAAGCGTGATGGGAAGACGAAGTGGTGGGGAGGAGAGGGAGTTATAGGGAGGGGAGGAAATGATGCTGAGGGGAGACTGGATGGGGAGTTTTCATAAAAATAAGGATAGATGATTAAATTTATATATTTCCGATGAAAATAGTTTTTATGAAGGGAAATGAGGAGAGGTACGTTTCAAGATGAACTGAAGAATAAACAACTATAAGCATAAGTAAAAGATGAAAGAGGAAAAGAACAAAAAAAAATACTAGGAAAACATTCCTAATCTCCCTTTCATATCACCCAGTCCCTCTGTCAATCCTGTTCCACTGGCAAATACTGCCTCCCTCCCCTCTTACCTCTCCGTATCTTCCCATTTCCTTTCTCCAGTGAGTGAGAGAGAATTTCTTATAAACTCTTGGGTTATATAGTCTTATGTTAGGGTTAACAGTAAAATATTACTGACTTGTATCATAGACGAACTGATTTTTAAACTTGTTAAAGCTACAGAAATAATGTTACCGCCTTTCAGAAGTTCGAGACAGTTAGAGTATTTGGTTCTCACAGTTCAGGTAAGGTGTAGGTGAGTTAGCAAGATGTGATCAAGTGAAAAAACTTTTTCAACAGTAACAAATTGTTTAAAAAATTACTTGCGTGACTTTTGGCCATACTTGTTAATTTTGGAGCCACTAAAACACTAATAGGGGTCCAAATGGCGTATTGCTGATGATACTGAAGAGAGGATACATGTTACTGAGCAAGTGTTTGTACGGACAATGTTTTGCTCTCTGTAGAGCTTTATTAAGCACGAATTGATAAATCTCTCAAAGTGTGTTTTCTTTATTAGTATATATATATTATTTATTCTGTATCTTGCAGAAAGTGTGTGTGTCTACAGTCTCGCGCCAGGTGACAACTATCTATCATTGGACATGGACTTACTGACGCGGCTGTTTGTTACTAACCCTGAATATACTATACTAAAACCTTGTAAATGTGATGATTTACTACATCTCATTTTAATACATTTCTAGATAAGTAAAAGAGAGCGGAAGTAGACTGCTGACTCGTGACTTGGGGACTGAGCGTGATCCACCACATAAATTAACAGAGCAATGTAGAACTTAAAATTGCTACCACTACCCAAACATCAAAGTGTGCCTTGAGTTTCCGGGATTAAAATAAATGGCTGGAATCGGGAACAGTTCTGTTAGCGCTTTAATCATCATTCTTCCACTACCTAAATTTATTTGATTTTATTAACACATCGGCCGATTCCCACTTAACAAATGTCTGCTGGCACGACATCCGCTTCCATCTTGCTCTGTCATATTTACTAATATGCAAATGCTTCTAGCACGCAGAACTTACGTTAGACCATTAAATATTACCTAACGAACCCTGACAGACGTCAGCACCAGCAGGAAAAAGAATCATTACTGCCTGTGATAAGTTAGATCTGGGAGATAACTGCAGTAAAAGGCCTTCGAGTTCCAAATTGCATTATGTAAATGAAGTTATTTAACCTGGAAAAGACATCATAAGGAACAGCACTCTTAGTGACCTACTGGGGTATACTGCGTGACGTACCAAACACCTGCCTCACTCCATCGGTGCTCTCTCGATCACTGTAAACTGGTGTACGTTCCTCGTCCTTGAGTACCAATAATGATGGTGGGTATTTTAATAGTATTGATGGTAGTGGTGATAGGAGTGGTGGAAACAAGTTGTAGACAGTGGGAATAGAAGAAGAGGTAACGCCCTCCAAGGAAGGCGCCTAGGTACTGGTCAAGAGCATTTGATTCAAAGAACTGGAGCTACCCTTCCTCCGTATCGTATGTGAAAATTTAGATATCCGCGGTTGCGGATGTGTATGAGGATGTTTTATTTACCTGCATATGCATCCACATCCGCAAAATATCTGTTTACAGTAAAATGCAGATGTAAGAAATTGTGCGGATGTTCCGCGGATGCGGATCAGGATTTCCGATACATCTCTACTCCGTATCAAACCTGATCACGTCGCATTGCCCAGGTGCTGCATGCGACTTACGGGTTTAGCCCTTGTCAATATAATAGTGATCGGTGGGTATGGATGACATTAGTAATGGTTTAATATAGTTCTTACAATGACCGGTTTATAAATTAAAGCCACAAGTGGCTGGAAGTCTTTAAAAAAAATAGGTATTTAACATGTTATATAACTTTAATTCACTACAATAATAAAGCTGACTTGAGCTACTCTCCCACTCCTCGGATCAAGCATGATTACACCCACATCCTTCCCAGCCTAAAGACAACGTACGTACGGGTGTAGCTCTTCTACGTAAATGTACTTGTAACCGATAAATTATGTGAATAACAGGGCTGTTATATTTATATTGTAGTGTTAATGTGCGCCTCGCTGTTGTACCAGCAGCACAGCAGGTGCCTGGTGGAACCAGCAGGTGCCTGGTGGAACCAGCAGGTGCCTGGTGGAACCAGCAGCGCGGCAGGTGCCTGGTGGAACCAGCAGCGCGGCAGGTGCCTGGTGGAACCAGCAGCACAGCATGTGCCTGGTGGAACCAGCAGCACAGCAGGTGCCTGGTGGAACCAGCAGCGCGGCAGGTGCCTGGTGGAACCAGCAGCACAGCAGGTGCCTGGTGGAACCAGCAGCACACCAGGTGCCTGGTGGAACCAGCAGCACAGCAGGTGCCTGGTGGAACCAGCAGCGCGGCAGGTGCCTGGTGGAACCAGCAGCGCGGCAGGTGCCTGGTGGAACCAGCAGCGCGGCAGGTGCCTGGTGGAACCAGCAGCACGGCAGGTGCCTGGTGGAACCAGCAGCACGGCAGGTGCCTGGTGGAACCAGCAGCACGGCAGGTGCCTGGTGGAACCAGCAGCGCGGCAGGTGCCTGGTGGAACCAGCAGCGCGGCAGGTGCCTGGTGGAACCAGCAGCGCGGCAGGTGCCTGGTGGAACCAGCAGCGCGGCAGGTGCCTGGTGGAACCAGCAGCACAGCAGGTGCCTGGTGGAACCAGCAGCACAGCAGGTGCCTGGTGGAACCAGCAGCGCGGCAGGTGCCTGGTGGAACCAGCAGCACAGCAGGTGCCTGGTGGAACCAGCAGCGCGGCAGGTGCCTGGTGGAACCAGCAGCGCGGCAGGTGCCTGGTGGAACCAGCAGCACGGCAGGTGCCTGGTGGAACCAGCAGCACGGCAGGTGCCTGGTGGAACCAGCAGCACGGCAGGTGCCTGGTGGAGCCAGCAGCACGGCAGGTGCCTGGTGGAGCCAGCAGCACGGCAGGTGCCTGGTGGAACCAGCAGCACGGCAGGTGCCTGGTGGAACCAGCAGCGCGGCAGGTGCCTGGTGGAACCAGCAGCGCGGCAGGTGCCTGGTGGAACCAGCAGCGCGGCAGGTGCCTGGTGGAACCAGCAGCGCGGCAGGTGCCTGGTGGAACCAGCAGCGCGGCAGGTGCCTGGTGGAACCAGCAGCGCGGCAGGTGCCTGGTGGAACCAGCAGCGCGGCAGGTGCCTGGTGGAACCAGCAGCGCGGCAGGTGCCTGGTGGAACCAGCAGCGCGGCAGGTGCCTGGTGGAACCAGCAGCGCGGCAGGTGCCTGGTGGAACCAGCAGCGCGGCAGGTGCCTGGTGGAACCAGCAGCGCGGCAGGTGCCTGGTGGAACCAGCAGCGCGGCAGGTGCCTGGTGGAACCAGCAGCGCGGCAGGTGCCTGGTGGAACCAGCAGCGCGGCAGGTGCCTGGTGGAACCAGCAGCGCGGCAGGTGCCTGGTGGAACCAGCAGCGCGGCAGGTGCCTGGTGGAACCAGCAGCGCGGCAGGTGCCTGGTGGAACCAGCAGCGCGGCAGGTGCCTGGTGGAACCAGCAGCGCGGCAGGTGCCTGGTGGAACCAGCAGCGCGGCAGGTGCCTGGTGGAACCAGCAGCGCGGCAGGTGCCTGGTGGAACCAGCAGCGCGGCAGGTGCCTGGTGGAACCAGCAGCGCGGCAGGTGCCTGGTGGAACCAGCAGCGCGGCAGGTGCCTGGTGGAACCAGCAGCGCGGCAGGTGCCTGGTGGAACCAGCAGCGCGGCAGGTGCCTGGTGGAACCAGCAGCGCGGCAGGTGCCTGGTGGAACCAGCAGCGCGGCAGGTGCCTGGTGGAACCAGCAGCGCGGCAGGTGCCTGGTGGAACCAGCAGCGCGGCAGGTGCCTGGTGGAACCAGCAGCGCGGCAGGTGCCTGGTGGAACCAGCAGCGCGGCAGGTGCCTGGTGGAACCAGCAGCGCGGCAGGTGCCTGGTGGAACCAGCAGCGCGGCAGGTGCCTGGTGGAACCAGCAGCGCGGCAGGTGCCTGGTGGAACCAGCAGCGCGGCAGGTGCCTGGTGGAACCAGCAGCGCGGCAGGTGCCTGGTGGAACCAGCAGCGCGGCAGGTGCCTGGTGGAACCAGCAGCGCGGCAGGTGCCTGGTGGAACCAGCAGCGCGGCAGGTGCCTGGTGGAACCAGCAGCGCGGCAGGTGCCTGGTGGAACCAGCAGCGCGGCAGGTGCCTGGTGGAACCAGCAGCGCGGCAGGTGCCTGGTGGAACCAGCAGCGCGGCAGGTGCCTGGTGGAACCAGCAGCGCGGCAGGTGCCTGGTGGAACCAGCAGCGCGGCAGGTGCCTGGTGGAACCAGCAGCACGGCAGGTGCCTGGTGGAACCAGCAGCGCGGCAGGTGCCTGGTGGAACCAGCAGCGCGGCAGGTGCCTGGTGGAACCAGCAGCACGGCAGGTGCCTGGTGGGACCAGAAGCACGGCAGGTGCCTGGTGGAACCAGCAGCACGGCAGGTGCCTGGTGGAACCAGCAGCGCGGCAGGTGCCTGGTGGAACCAGCAGCGCGGCAGGTGCCTGGTGGAACCAGCAGGAATGGAGAGAAGGACGTAGGGAGCAAAGGAGAGAACGTATCTAACCTTCCGTCTGGGGATCACCTAAGAAACAGCACCTATGAGAGTGAAGCTTCACCCCCACTGGATTACTCTTCTAAGTCACAGCAGGAGTCAGAGAGGCTTCAAGAGTGCTGAGGGTGGGTAAAGGCATATAAGACAAATGAAAGAGGGCAAGATTAGTAAGAGAGGATTGTGAGGGGATTCTGTGAAGGAATGAGGACTGTGTATATGGAGATTTTCTATGAATGGTGAAGGAGCATGAAGCTTGAAGGCTGTCTCGAAAAAATTGTAGAAAAGTTAAGGACGTTAAGAGGGTCTGTGAGGATGAAGTCCTACTTGATTCTTACCTGTGAGGGGCGAGCACAGTAAGATGTGGGTAACTTTGTGATAAGTGGTTAGAAAGTTGCGAGGGAGAAGGGGTAAGATTCTAAGAGATAGGGAGAATTAATAGTGAAGGAGTTTTCCAGGGAGGAGGAGGAGGTATTGCAGGGAGAAGTGCAGCGAGTTTTGACTTTACAGTAAAATACACTTTCTCTGCAACATAGTCAGTATTTTGAGTTTCCATTATGTACTCGGCTGTTAAACCTATACAGATCTATTTAAATTTTTAGGAAGTAATTGATGAAACACATGTCCCATATGAATTGGCATTTTTTGTAGAAAAATATCCGTCTCCAAAAAAAACGAAGTTTAGAATTTTCGACAATTTTTTGTCTTCAGTAATGTCTAAAATCACATCACTTGTACTCTAACAGCTTAAGAATTTGGAGAAAGGTAAATACATAAAATTTTAGCGTATAGGACCCTATGTCTCAATGCTATGTGATGCAGCTGCCTAACCACAACTGTTTGTGTTTCAGGTATCAAGAGCTGCAGAGCTTATACAAGATAACAGCGACTCCACTGACTCTCCTCCCAACCAGCCTGAGACCACTGAAGTCTCCAACCCAACACTTCCACTCGCAACAAGCCTCCACGAGTGGGTGACTGACCTGACCACTCCCAATACATGCCTCGGTTACGCTGCCTTCGCCACTCAGCGCAGGAGTATCCATGAAGCTTTTCCCATCGACGGCCTGTGCTTGCACATTCTGTAAATGTTTAGAGAGATAACAGGAGTCTATTATTCTGACTACATATCGCACAGTGTTTGCTCTGCGTCTTGTGATAAAGCTCAACGCTGACTTCAACGCAGTCAGGATAGACTCTTGAAAACTCTAACATGCATTCACAACGTGCAACCCATAGGCATATTTTCTATTAATGTCAAGGCTTTAGCAAGACAGAACGACACCTACTAGAGCCACAAGAACACCAGTTTGAAAAGTATAAGACAAGTGACTGAGGACACCAGGGAAAATAGATACTAATGCATTTACTTAAGGCACTTTTATTGAAGATCTTTATATACATACACACACACACACACATTATATATATATATATATATATATATATATATATATATATATATATATATAGGGCAAGGAGGAATAACATCTTGTAGGAGTGAGGAAGAGCCAGTTGTGAGTGTGGGGGAAGTTCGTGAGGCAGTAGGTAAAATGAAAGGGGGTAAGGCAGCCGGGATTGATGGGATAAAGATAGAAATGTTAAAAGCAGGTGGGGATATAGTTTTGGAGTGGTTGGTGCAATTATTTAATAAATGTATGGAAGAGGGTAAGGTACCTAGGGATTGGCAGAGAGCATGCATAGTTCCTTTGTATAAAGGCAAAGGGGATAAAAGAGAGTGCAAAAATTATAGGGGGATAAGTCTGTTGAGTGTACCTGGTAAAGTGTATGGTAGAGTTATAATTGAAAGAATTAAGAGTAAGACGGAGAATAGGATAGCAGATGAACAAGGAGGCTTTAGGAAAGGTAGGGGGTGTGTGGACCAGGTGTTTACAGTGAAACATATAAGTGAACAGTATTTAGATAAGGCTAAAGAGGTCTTTGTGGCATTTATGGATTTGGAAAAGGCGTATGACAGGGTGGATAGGGGGGCAATGTGGCAGATGTTGCAAGTGTATGGTGTAGGAGGTAGGTTACTGAAAGCAGTGAAGAGTTTTTACGAGGATAGTGAGGCTCAAGTTAGAGTATGTAGGAAAGAGGGAAAATTTTTCCCAGTAAAAGTAGGCCTTAGACAGGGATGTGTGATGTCACCGTGGTTGTTTAATATATTTATAGATGGGGTTGTAAGAGAAGTAAATGCGAGGGTCTTGGCAAGAGGCGTGGAGTTAAAAGATAAAGAATCACACACAAAGTGGGAGTTGTCACAGCTGCTCTTTGCTGATGACACTGTGCTCTTGGGAGATTCTGAAGAGAAGTTGCAGAGATTGGTGGATGAATTTGGTAGGGTGTGCAAAAGAAGAAAATTAAAGGTGAATACAGGAAAGAGTAAGGTTATGAGGATAACAAAAAGATTAGGTGATGAAAGATTGAATATCAGATTGGAGGGAGAGAGTATGGAGGAGGTGAACGTATTCAGATATTTGGGAGTGGACGTGTCAGCGGATGGGTCTATGAAAGATGAGGTGAATCATAGAATTGATGAGGGAAAAAGAGTGAGTGGTGCACTTAGGAGTCTGTGGAGACAAAGAACTTTGTCCTTGGAGGCAAAGAGGGGAATGTATGAGAGTATAGTTTTACCAACGCTCTTATATGGGTGTGAAGCGTGGGTGATGAATGTTGCAGCGAGGAGAAGGCTGGAGGCAGTGGAGATGTCATGTCTGAGGGCAATGTGTGGTGTGAATATAATGCAGAGAATTCGTAGTTTGGAAGTTAGGAGGAGGTGCGGGATTACCAAAACTGTTGTCCAGAGGGCTGAGGAAGGGTTGTTGAGGTGGTTCGGACATGTAGAGAGAATGGAGCGAAACAGAATGACTTCAAGAGTGTATCAGTCTGTAGTGGAAGGAAGGCGGGGTAGGGGTCGGCCAAGGAAGGGTTGGAGGGAGGGGGTAAAGGAGGTTTTGTGTGCGAGGGGCTTGGACTTCCAGCAGGCATGCGTGAGCGTGTTTGATAGGAGTGAATGGAGACAAATGGTTTTTAATACTTGACGTGCTGTTGGAGTGTGAGCAAAGTAACATTTATGAAGGGATTCAGGGAAACCGGCAGGCCGGACTTGAGTCCTGGAGATGGGAAGTACAGTGCCTGCACTCTGAAGGAGGGGTGTTAATGTTGCAGTTTAAAAACTGTAGTGTAAAGCACCCTTCTGGCAAGACAGTGATGGAGTGAATGATGGTGAAAGTTTTTCTTTTTCGGGCCACCCTGCCTTGGTGGGAATCGGCCGGTGTGATAAAAAAAAAAAAAAAAAAAAAAAATATATATATATATATATATATAATATATATTTATGCGTGTGTTATATAATGTCGTGTCGAATAGGTAAAACTTGCTATTTTGGCTTAAATAGCAACGCTTTTCTTACCGTATAAGGCAAGCGAAAATTTCAATATGCAGTAGTTTCGCAAAAATCATTCTGAACGTAACTTAAAATAATATTGAATTCTCTGGTTATTACTAAATTATTGTAAACTTATGTAAAATATATTTAGTTGGATTAGGCTAAATTAAATTGCGCTTGTTATAATAAGGTTAGGTAAGTTTTCTAAGATTCTCTTGGTACAAAAGTATTAATTTTTACATTAGCATAAATGAAAAAAAATATATCTTTAAACGTACAAGAGAAAACTTTAGAAAGGACTTAGTTTAAATGAGTTCTTGCTAATTGACCAGTTTTACCTATTCGGCGCGATATATATATATGTCGTGCCGAATAAGTAAAACTGATCAGTTAGCAAGAAATTTAAAATTAAGACCTTTCTATAATTTTCTCTTATATATCTAGATATATATTTTTTTTCATTTACGTTAATAAAAAATTAATGATTTTGTACCAAAAGAACCTTAGAAAACTTACCTAACCTTATTATAACAAGCGCAGTTTAATTAAGCCTAATCCAACTAAATATATTTTATAAAGTTTACAATAATAATAGACACAATGAAATATATTTTTCTCGTTAGGTTCAGAATTATTTTTTTGCGAAATTATTGCATACACAAATTTTCGCTTGATCTATTCGGGAAGAAGTGCGTTATTGAAGCCAAAATTGCAAGTTTTACATATACGGCACGACACACACACACTATATATATATATATATATATATATATATATATATATATATATATATATATATATATATATATATATATATATATATATATATATATATATATGTCGTGCCGAATAGGCAGAACTTGCCATCTTGGCTTAAATAGCAACGCTCATCTTGCCATATAGGACAAGTGAAAATTTGTGTATGCAATAATTTCGCCAAAATCATTTTGAACCTAACGAAAAAATTATATTTGATTGTGTTTGTTTAGTATTAAATTATTGTAAACGTATTTAAAACATATTTAGTTGGGTTAGGCTAAAATAAATTGTTCTTGTTATAATAAAGTTAGATAAGTTTTCTAAGATTCTTTTGGTGCAAAATTAAAATTTTTTACGTTAACATTAATGAAGAAAATATATCTCTAAACCTATAAGAGAAAATTTCAGAAAGGACTTAATTTTAAATGAGTTCTTGCTAATTGACCAGTTTTACATATTCGGCACTAAATATATATGTATATATATATATATATATATATATATATATATATGCATGCTCTTAAAGCATGGAATTGGACTTGCCCTTCTCTTGGATCGAACCTGAATTCCTCCCAGGCCTCGAGCTCTGTATGACCCCCTACTGGTTCACTGCTTCTCCTTAATAAAACATGCAATCTAAACTTAATATTAAAAATCAGTCATCACAAATTACATTAATCAAACTAACCTCTATGATACAAATTAGTTTCTTTAAAAAGTTATACTTTTCGATAAATAATGAAGTTCGTTAAAAATAAATTAGATAAACTAGCATAGTCAGGTTAGTTTACTACCTAGAGTGAAAACATCCCAGGTACTGACTTTAAACTATGTTTGAAGTCAGTACCTGGGGTGTTAACAGAGGTTAAAAAGAAAAAAAAATACCTATTTTACCCTCGAGGGGCCCAATGTGTGAATGACGTCAAGAGCGGCTGACTTCATCTGAGGTAACATAACTGACCTGACTACATTTAAGTGTTTGTATCGTATTTGGAATAAAACTTCTTCAGTAACGCGTTCACACAGTATTATTTTTATATCAGTGCAATATTGCATCCTGCTGATTACCAAAACATTGACCTTTTAAACTGATCTCAGCAGAAAAGTCTTTCCTGTATAACTATGCAAAGGTGGACGAAGGGCTCGCCCACCCTTCTGTTTATTCATGGACAGTATATTACAAATTAATTTGAATTCATACGTTGTTTATCTACACACGCGCACACAGCTTATTAATCAATACACATTTTAAAGCAATTTTATGAACTCTTTTTACACTTGACTGACCTGCCAAACGTTTTTCTAACTGGTCACCTTATGCAGCTCACGTAATCAAGTGTTACAACTGACACATTATAATATTCTTCGTTGCCTCTAATATTTAATTTATCTCTTCAAATTTCTAGGCCATGTAAAGAATAAAAAGGCACAATACCGTGACTGGTACAATACACAACTCGCACATAGGAGAGAGAAGCTTATGACGACGTTTCGGTCCGACTTGGACCATTAGCAAAGTCACATTACTACTTTTTTTACCTCTCTTGGTCCCCTCCTCGTCTATATATATATATATATATATATATATATATATATATATATATATATATATATATATATATATATATATCGGCTCCCTCACTCTCTAGTGTTTGTGTGACTTTGAAAATGGTCCAAGTCGGACCAAAACGTTGTCGTAAGCTTCTCACTCCTATGTGCGTGTTATTTGTGTATTCTAGGTCACATCCTTGCCTCAATTCACAAAGCTCTTTGCCAGTTTCAATCCTTCCTCTTCCAGTACATACACTGGAGTACTCAAAAGTTAGACATCATTTCCAGGCGAGTAGTCGACTGCCACCATCGTCAGATCCTCTTCATGTAACACCTGTAAAAAAATTAGTTACATAAATTACTATTATAATTATTGTACACGAATTTCAAGTACTTCAGAAAGCGCACATGGGTCATTCATTTCTATCAACATTTTCGGAAGTAATCAACATACACTTCACTCGTGCTACTAAACACTTCACTTGCAATGTGATGGTGGCATTCCTTATAATTGGGGAAAAACTGGCTTGAGTTCAAAACCCGATGCCTCTATAAAAACCAGATGCTTCCATAAAATCTAGATATCTCTATAAAAAAACAGATGCCTTAAGCAGCATACATCTTGGCTACATTCTAGCAATCATGTTGTAGCTTACTGTTCCATCATCTCTACTCGGGGAGCATCTGCCTCATTTGTTCAATGATTCACTGGGTTTAGCGCTTACTTTTGATGATAATAATACAATCTATAGGACTGTTAGCACTGAAGGGGTGAAGTGTTGTCATTACTGATGAACTCTGGTTTCGGGTTCTGTATGTGGAGAGATTCCTATAACCAGTATGGGTCATCCAGCATTTTAAGATGGAGAGAAAATGGGAAATTTAAAGAGTGTGTATTTTCAACTGTGTTATGCTGTTGTCTTAACCACAAATGTTATAATGTTCCAGAAGAAATATTTTAAACTAATCAAAATCTAAATTTATTTAATAAACGCCAAACCCGTGAAGTTATTCAGCTCCAGGAGGGAGAGAGACTCGATTCTCCGTTTTGTGAGCGCAACAAATACACACTGTATTCACCTCTGAATTAATCAAAAAATGTTAAACACATGAAACACATACGATAACTCTCATATATTAGCCCATTCCTTAGGAAACCTCTAAAATCATACGGGTCATACACAGCCTGGGAAATGGCAGGGAATCGGGTTTGATCCATGGGTGTGGAGTATACCTCCAATTCCTTGGATTACGAACTCTTCACCAGCATGAAGGTTTCTCCACCCCCCACTTCCATTCAATTCAAGGAACTAATCAAATACTTTGTATTCCTAAGGGAGCGCTAAACCTGTAGAGACCAAATAGGGATTTGGGATTGAGGCACAGGAGCCAGCTTGGATCCCAACAAAGGTGGGACACCTACACTCACTTTGACCGCCATCAAGGCTCCTACATTAAAGCGACTCGTCACACAGTCTAGACAGATAATAACAGTGGATTAAAAATCGATCAGGCCAACATCAGCACACCAAATTAATCATGAAAAATGACGAACACTCATTGCTTTAAAACGCTATTAAAAAAAATTATTAAATCAGTTACTGTACAGGCCAATCACGGTAAAAAAAAAAAATGTCACGACAAATGCCATCTGTCAACAATACAAATTCCACCCATGAAAATTTCGGAGAAAAGCGAGTAGAGTAAACTGGTAGTGATCGAGATTTATGCCATAATAATGTAAATGTCTGATCACTTCGACAAGTAAAGTAGCATCAAATATTGACATTAGTAAGACCTGCGATAATTCAGACATCGGAGAGAGAAAGACGAGACGAGACAGAAGCAGTAATGATACTGAATTCCATAAATATACTGGTATTTGTCTGACAAAGTAACACCACGATATACTGGTATAGAGGACACCAACATTAGTGTTCCACCACCCTCCCTCCCTTCCCTCTTTTCCTTCCTTCCTTCACGTGCAGAGATGGTAATTACAACCTACTGACTTCAGACTTTCTGGAAACACGAACTTACCATAATTGATGAACCCATAAAGAAATGTTCAGTACGCTCCATAGTAGCATATAAGCTATCGAAATGTTTAGTGAATATTTTGACCCCTGTAGTTGGGAAAATTTCATCTCATATCAGAACCAGTGTTGATCAGAATGAGAGGTTACACATGAATATGACCTCTGACCTCGAACTAGTTTGCTTTAATGTTACAGCACTGTTTACTAAAATGCCTATGAAGACTCTGCTGCTATATTTAATTAATGAATTTATAAAATTCAATCATGTTTCTGGGAAATGCCCTTCTGCTATTATTGACAAGAAATAGAGCCACCTTCCACTTCTGTCTAGATATATACTTTTGCAATAAAGTTAAGACCCTTATGAAGTCTACAAATATAGGTATTTTAGATGTAGTTTAGCGATATAATTTTCCTCCTTTTGTATTACGGTTACTGGTGAAATAGAGAAGGTTAGGTTAGGCAAAGTTTGTCAATACAGGACAAATAAAATATATAATGGTAGGTAATCCTGCCAGGGGTGAGTTTCCGTGTTTGGTGGTGTTATATATACAAGTATTTACCACAAAACTGACGTTAACAATCTTTAGTCATGGGGATATTTTTTTTAATTCAGCGTGAATATTCAATCAGATGAATATTACCGTGGAATACCTAGTAATCAGAACTGAGCTTATAAGGTTATGCTTCAGAAACGCCATATTACCGTATTTTGTTTTCCTTCCCACAAAGCTTTGGGGCCAGCAGAGATTCTGAAAGTTTTTTCCAAACATTTTTTCACACTTATACTCACCCTTTCTCATTCTCCTATATCCATCCTTCTCAATCACATGTCCAAAAAATTCATTTTATTTTATATACTGCAAGTCACTGGGGCTCTAGTACTAGTTAGCTGATGTTAACATTCCAATTTTTGCCATCAAAAGATCCAAAATATTCACGTAATCCTCTATGTGGTTTTTACTACAGTAGGAATAGAAGACCCTAGCTATGTCAGTGCCATCACCGAATGGGAGACTCTTGCTGCTCCAGCACCAAACCCTAGTGCAGCACTGGCTCACAGTCAAGCTGGGATAGCCCAATTGCTGAAAAGGTGCTTGCCAACATGCTCAGGGCTGCAACATCAGATAGGGAGATTGCCCGTCTCCAGGCTGTGAGTGCACCTCACTCCGGGGACTTCCTCCAAACAGTTCCCATATCGGCAATGGGAACGCGACTCGACCCTAAGACCCTCCGTATTGCAGTGGCTCTGCGCCTTGCTGCCCCAATTCACACAGAATATGTGTGTATTTGCGGCGAAGTGCAAGCAGACCAATACGGTCTACATGGTCTTAACTGTTCCAAAACCAAGGGCTGGCATGCAAGACACAATGAGGTCAACGACATCATTAAGAGAGCCCTTGCTACAGCTGGATGCCCTGCCGAGAGGGAGCCACGATCACTTGCAGCAAACAATACCCACAACCCAGCAAACCGCCCCGACGGGATCACCATCTATCCTTGGAAGAATGGCAAGCTCTTAGCATGGGACTATACCTGTGTGTCCACACTGGCTGACACCTATATCCATCACAGTGTGGGGCGACAGGGAGGAGTTGCTGACCACAGGGAGGAGTACAAGATCAGCAAGTACAGGGACATTAGCCAACAGTATCAATTTGTCCCAGTGGGATCAGAGACCTTGGGATCATGGGGAAAAAATGCCACACGTTTCCTTAAAGAATTGGGTTCCAGACTCATCGACACCACCAGGGACCCAAGGGCAGCCACTTTCATGTTCCAGCGCCTCAGCGTCGCCATCCAGAGGGGAAATGCTTGCTGCATACTTGGCTCACGTCCAGCCTCGGAGGAGCTGGAGGAAATTCATCATCTTTGATACATTGTGCCATTGTATTCATGTTTATGTTTTTTTCTGTAAATGTATTTTGTTTATTAATAAATGTTCACATAGAATATCAAATATAGGGGGTGGTAGGAGAAGAAAATATTCAAACAGCTCCGGGGAGAACCTTGAGTTTTCTCTGAGGTACGTTTATTGTCTTCTCTGAGGATGAGGGTCCCCATTCCAGCTATAGAGGTGGTACTTCTCTCTCTCTCTCTCTCTATATATATATATATATATATATATATATATATATATATATATATATATATATATATATATATATATATATATATATTTAAACGGTTCATTTTATTCTTATTAAACACTATGTTGTTGTTCTTGTCCGTTTAAAACAGTACATATTGTGTTGCTCTTGTTAAACGGTACATGTTGTTGCTAAACAGTTTTTACTGAAAATAAACTGCACAAACTTTAAAGATAAAATTGTGTTGTTACTATACATGTTGTTGATGGTATTTATTCAACATGGCTGCCTGGCCGGCTATGACAGCCTCCATTATCCTTGCCCGCAGCTCAACTACCCACATACCTACCCCACTTACTTACCCTCCTATCCACTTACCAGCCTGCCCACCTAACTAACCCACCTACCTACTTAATGCTCATATTCTTGAATTTCGATCTTCCTTTCCACCTGCATACTTACCAACCTTGCCACCTGCATACTTACCAACCTTGCCACCTGCATACTTACCAACCTTGCCACCTGCATACCTACCAACCTTGCCACCTGCATACTTACCAACCTTGCCACCTGCATACCTACCAACCTTGCCACCTGCATACTTACCAACCTTGCCACCTGCATACTTACCAACCTTGCCACCTGCATACTTACCAACCTTGCCACCTGCATACTTACCAACCTTGCCACCTGCATACTTACCAACCTTGCCACCTGCATACTTACCAACCTTGCCACCTGCATACTTACCAACCTTGCCACCTGCATACTTACCAACCTTGCCACCTGCATACTTACCAACCTTGCCACCTGCATACCTACCAACCTTGCCACCTGCATACCTACCAACCTTTCCACCTGCATACCTACCAACCTTTCCACCTGCATACCTACCAACCTTTCCACCTGCATACCTACCAACCTTTCCACCTGCATACCTACCAACCTTTCCACCTGCATACCTACCAACCTTTCCACCTGCATACCTACCAACCTTTCCACCTGCATACCTACCAACCTTTGCACCTGCATACCTACCAACCTTTCCACCTGCATACCTACCAACCTTGCCACCTGCATACTTACCAACCTTGCCACCTGCATACCTACCAACCTTTCCACCTGCATACCTACCAACCTTTCCACCTGCATACCTACCAACCTTTCCACCTGCATACCTACCAACCTTTCCACCTGCATACCTACCAACCTTTCCACCTGCATACCTACCAACCTTTCCACCTGCATACCTACCAACCTTGCCACCTGCATACCTACCAACCTTGCCACCTGCATACGTCCCTACCTTTGCACATTGCCACATCATCCGACCTGTCTACCCATCCGCCTACCAAACAACATTCTCAGTTGTTTATTACTTTACCCACTCCAATATCCCCATTCTCTACTCTTCCACATCACTTCTCTCCATCTCTCCTCTCCTTCCTTCGTCTTCCCTCCATCCACTTAATCTCTCCATCTTCATCCCTCCCTCCCAGCTCCTCTCTCTCCATCTCTCTTCTTTCGACCTTATCTCTTATGTTCTATCCTACCTTTACCTTCCTTCCCTCTTATCCCAGTCTCCACTCTTCCACTCACCCACTCCTTGTCTCTTCTGCACGTCACGCCGGTGCTAAGAGAAAACACACTATATATATATATATATATATACTTTATATATATATATATATATATATATATATATATATATATATATATATATATATATATACATATATTATATACTTCTCGTGGCAATACTGAAGCTAATATATATTTTTTTAAATTAGTTAAACCACTGGTTGTAATAATATTATAGGTACCTGACCAGCCAGGCTGTGGTTCGTACGTTGGATTGCGTGCAGCCAGCAGTAACAGCCTGGTTGATCAAGCTCTGATCCACCAGGCCGCCTGGTCACAGACCGGGCCGCAGCGGCGTTGACCCCCGGAATTCTCTCCAGGTAAACTCCAGGTAATAACAGTTACAACAGGGAAATATATAAACTGTAAGAACACACAACAAACGCTTAATTAAAAATTTACTCGACTTGGTAATAATAAACCTAATGAGTATATTGAACAAAACAATTGAACAGTATTTGTGTTTTTTTTTTAAATTATGATGAGGTGGATGCAAGTTATCATGCGACTCCTCGATAACTACAACGTCTCTAGCAAAATAACGTCATTACAAGTGGTCAAGACATTCACGACGTCACCCCAAGATCATCGAAGGTGTCTTGAAGTCATGACGTCATATTATACTGAAGACGTCACTAGAACGTCAGTGCTTACTTCGTGAAAAAGTATGCATGACGTACCTAGCAAGCAGTGATGAAGTGACGGGGTAAATATAGAAAAGAAAGTGATGACGTACCAAGAAGGGAATGACGAGACCACGCGAAAATAATAACCTTTCTCAGAAGTGTTTGGTCTTCCTTAATCTCTCTCTCCCGCACCCTCTTCCCCTCCCTCTGCATCTTCCCCCCCCCAACCTCCCATCCCTTTCTGCCTCTTCCACAACCTCTGTCCCATCCCCTAATTCTGATGTCTCTTCCCTTCAAGGAAGTGCCTGGAGGCTGGTAAAGGCATCTTGACCTAAGCAGATGGATCTATCCTTCCCTGACGCACGAAATCGTAATGACACGATTGCAAACAAACCATACCACGGGTGGGGATGGAACCCGCGATCAGGGTGATAAAACTCCAGACCGACATGTTACCCACTGGGACAGCTGGTTACAATAAGATTCATCCAACTAGGTATATTTCTACACCATAGGAAAGTTAGCATAGGCACCACTGTGACCACAAATGCAAATTTTTACAGACCAATCTCCCACCAGTATGGCGGGAGTTTCGTCTGTAAAAACTTGCATTTGTGGTCACACTGGTGCCTATGCTAACTTTCCTATGGTGTATAAATATACCTAATTGGATGAATCTTATTGTAACCAGCTGGCCCAGTGACTAACATGTCGGTTTGGAGTTTTATCATTCTCTGACCGCGGGTTCTATTCCCACCCGTGGTATGGTCTATCCTAACCTGTGTCTGGTAATCTTCATTATCTCCCCCATTCTCCATGTTCAGTGCTTCCACCTGAATACATTACTAATTCTTTCTTCCCTCCCCCGCTCATTCCCTCCTATTCCACTTCCTATACTTCTCCACTCGTCTCTCTCCTACCCTCCTCTTCCCTTCTGATTGCACCATCCATCCTCAGCATTTCCTTCTTTTTTCGTTATAATTACATACAGTAATTAGCCGCTTTGGTGACACGAGATAATGATTATAATGCACTTCACTTGCAGATTGTCAAGTGAATATTAAAAGTAGATGCAAGTTAGTAAGACTTACCTGCCATCTTAAATGTTTGAGACATATATGTATATATATACTGGGTCCTCCTCCCTGCTCCATGACCTTTATCATACCTCGTCTTAAAACTATGTATGGTTCCTGCCTCCACTACATCACTTGCCAAACTATTCCACTTCCTAATAACTCTGTGGCTGAAGAAATACTTCCTAACATCCTTTTAACTCATCTGAGTCTTCAATTTCCAATTGTGACCCCTTCTTTCTGTGTCCCCTCTCTGGAACATCCTCTGTCCAGCTTATCTACTCCACGCAGTATTTTGTATGTCGTTATCATGTCACCCCTGACCTTCCTGTCCTCCAGTGTCGTCAGACCGATTTCCCTTAACCTTCGTAGGACATTCCCTTTAGCTCTGGAACCAGCCTTGTTGCAAACCTTTGCAATTTCTCTAATTTTTGACGTGCTTGACCAGGTGTGGGTTCCAAACTGGTGCTGCGTACTCCAGTATGGGCCTGACGTACGCAGTGTATAAAGTCTTGAACGATTCCTTACTGAGGTGTGTGGGGGGGGAGGGGGGGGGGGTGCGCGAGCGTACATTCAGTATTTCGTTTCTCGGTAACTGGTAAGAATTTGTTTGGAATTGAAGTCAAATCATAGTAAATGGATGACTTACGAAGGTGACTTGGAATATTTTAGACAGATGGCTGAAACCCGTGTAGGAGTATTTACATTTCTGTAAGTGTGTCTACGTTTCTATAACAGTATCTACGTTTCGGTAAATATCTACGTTTCTGTAATTGTATTTACATTTCATCTTAGGATTCTCCGTGTAATGATTATTATTGGGTCAGGTCAGAGGATGCTGAACCACATAACAGATCATCAAAGTCCAGTGTGTCAAGAGACAGAATTATGTTTGCTGACGACCACCACACACACACACACACACACACACACACACACACACACAGACTGGACACCTGGTCCAGCAAATGGCTTCTCGAATTTAATCCTGCCAAATGCAAAGTCATGAAGATAGGGGAAGGGCACAGAAGACCACAGACAGAGTATAGGCTAGGTGGCCAAAGACTGCAAACCTCACTCAAGGAGAAAGATCTTGGGGTGAGTATAACACCGAGCATGTCTCCGGAAGCACACATCAATCAGATAACTGCTGCAGCATATGGGCGCCTGGCAAACCTGAGAACAGCATTCCGACACCTTAGTAAGGAATCATTCAAGACACTGTACACCGTGTATGTCAGGCCCATACTGGAGTATGCAGCACCTGTTTGGAACCCGCACTTGATAAAGCACGTCAAGAAACTAGAGAAAGTACAAAGGTTTGCAACAAGGTTAGTTCCAGAGCTAAGGGGAATGTCCTATGAAGAAAGATTAAGGGAAATCGGCCTGACGACACTGGAGGACAGGAGGGTCAGGGGAGACATGATAACGACATATAAAATACTGCGTGGAATAGACAAGGTGGACAAGGACAGGATGTTCCAGGGAGGGGACACAGAAACAAGAGGCCACAATTGGAAGTTGAAGACACAAATGAGTCAGAGAGATAGTAGGAAGTATTTCTTCAGTCATAGAGTTGTAAGGCAGTGGAATAGCCTAGAAAATGACGTAGTGGAGGCAGGAACCATACACAGTTTTAAGACGAGGTTTGATAAAGCTCATGGAGCGGGGAGAGAGAGGGTCTAGTAGCAGCCGGTGAAGAGGCGGGGCCAGGAGCTAGGACTCGACCCCTGCAACCACAAATAGGTGAGTACAAATAGGTGAGTACACACACACACGAGCAAACAGAGGCAAGAGTTAAACGGAAAATAAATATTTGAGCACTCCCTGGGAAGAGCACAATCACGGCGAATACAAAACAGCGCAAAGCGAATTGCATATATCGCCAAGTCTATTACCATTATTTTGAGTATTACTGTGAGTTCATATGAAGCCGCTGCCGCGTCACTGGCGTGAGTCGCTCAGGGACTGCGCTCAGAAGCCAGTACTTGGGCATACGGAAGTACTCTAGAGTACATGGAAATATATGTAAGTTCACTGGAGTACTTGGAGGTTCTTGGAGTACATGGGACAAGCAGACCTTGCGGTCTATATTAAAGTTATCTACCTAGATGTAAACTATCTAGTGTGCTTTACCATCTTATGCGGATAAAATGGGAAACAGCCAAAGACATGGAACGAAATAGATCCCATAGCTGAGGAAGAGAAATTATGAAGATTGAAAGCTCTGAGAATGTCCTTTATGGCCAATAGGAAGTAAAGGGAAGACATGATAGCCACATGCAAGATAACGTAAGGATAAGACAACAGAGTCATCAGACTCGCAAGCTAGTTACTGTACTTAATCTTATAAAAAGAATTTCAACATACAAGCAAAAATGCAAAAAAAAAAAAATAGCTGTGTGTGTGTATATATGTATATACATACAATTACCTATTCACTTATTTGTATTCAACTATTTGTGGTTGCAGGATCGAGTCTTAGCTCCTGGCACTGCCGCTTTGCTGATTCGCTGATTGTGTGCGTCTGTGTCGACAACTTATGTGCCTATAACGTCATAACAAAACAATCAGCTTTCCTTTTTCTTCACAATCTTTCCTTACGAGTTCTCTACGAACGTTATTTTGGTGAGGTTAGGTTTAGCTGGATAGATTATTATCGTAATAAAGTTGGTAGAATTACCGACAATATGTAAAGTAAAAGGACACAAGTGCAACTAATGTGACATTTATTGTGGCAACGTTTCGCTCTCCAGGAGCTTTATCAAGCCATTACAAACAATACATGGACACAGAGGGTATATAAAGGCTCAGAGTGAGGTGCAATACTAGTGAGGTACCATTTCGATGTTCACTAGTGGTAGTAGTAGTAGTAGTAGTGGTAGTGACAAAAGTAATACAATATGGTAGAGCAATTAATTCGTACATGAGTAAAAGGATATAAAAGCTATTACTTGGGTAACATAAAAATAGGTTGGACAAATATAAACTGGAATGAGGCAGCTTGTTTCAGTGTTCAATCTTGTTACCAGGAACCATAGACACAGTGACAGCAACTTCCAGAAGGGTTATATACAGGGCCTTCTCACTGCAGCTTTATGTGAACCTTCTTCTTCTAATCTTCCTAGAAGATACATCACTGCCCTTAAGGACCTCGCCAACGACCCCAACATTATCGTCACCACCGCCGACAAACGAGGTGGAGTCGTCATACTCAACACCAGTGACTACAACACTAAAATGATGGACCTTTTGAATGATCAATCTACATACGAACCCATCAGCACTCAACAGTGGGAGACGCTCACCAAAGACTTTTTATACAAAACCAGACAAATACTCAAACGCACTAGAGAAGGGAAGAAACTTCTGTACTTGTTACCAAGCAACCCTAAACCAGCACACATGTATGGTTTACCCAAGACCCATAAACACAATATTCCTCTCAGACCAATCACGTCAGGAATAGGCAGTGCTCCACACAAACTAGCCGGAGTTCTTGCCAAACATCTTTCCTGCCTTCTGGGGACCATCAGCCCCGCTCATCTTAAACACTCAGGCGACCTTCTCAACCGCATCTGTAACCTCTCCATCCGTAACAAGAAACTAAGCAGTTTGGATGTGACTTCCCTCTTCACAAAAGTACCTACCAAAAAAGCCATCGAGGTTCTACGACGTAAAGTCAACCAGGACCTTAATCTTCCTTTACCTCCCGGAGATTTTGTTGACTTGATTGAACTCTGTGTTAACTTCAACTGTTTTTCCTTCAATAACAAGCTCTACAAACAAACCTACGGCATGGGAATGGGGTCCCCAATAAGTGCCGTCCTAGCCAACTTATACATGGAACACCTAGAGTCCGAACACTTCGCCAACATCATCCCTTCAAGCGTCACTTGGTTACGTTACGTGGACGATGTCCTCGTAATAACTCCAAAACGTTTTGATGTACGGGATCTTCAGGCAAGGCTCAACGCAGTTGAACCAGCGATTCAGTTTACACTAGAAGAAGAGTCCAATGACAAGCTACCTTTCCTCGACGTCCTCATTCACAAAGTAGACAACAACCTAAGATTTCAAGTTTATCGGAAACCCACCAATAAAAATGATCTCACACACTTCTATTCCAGTCAAGATACCAAGACTAAAAGAGGCATCATCATCGGGTTTTTCCTAAGAGCATACCGAATTTGTAGTCCTGAGTTTCTTGACGAAGAATGTACTTACATTCACCAAACATTCACTGAGTTACAATTTCCTTCTTTTTTCATCAAAGACTGCAAGAAAAGAGCTCTTCAGATCATCAATTCTCCACGCATCAACACCGCTCCCAACAAAGTTATAATTCTTCCCAACAGCCAGGTTGCACTAAACGTCTCAAAAGTACTTTCACAAGCTAACACCAGAGTCGCCATCGCTTCTACCACTTCAATAAAGGATCTAACCAGGACAAAACCCAAGCACCACGAACCAGTCAATGCAGGAGTTTACACTATACCCTGTGGAGGCTGTGACAAGATCTACGTAGGTGAAACAGCAAGAAACCTCGACACCCGCCTCAATGAACACATATACGCATGTAGGAACGACAACTTAAACAACGCCTGTGTACAACACCGAAATTCCACCAATCATCTTATGAAATTCAGAGACGCCCAATTAGTGATAAAAGAAACTAATTTCCGCACACGCAAGTGCCTTGAATCAGCACTGATCGCTGTTTCGAATACAATTAAACAAAACAACGGCAGCTTCACCATCTCCGAAGTCTTAGCAAGAATCCTCCTGAAAACAGTAAACCCTGCCATCACATAGTCTCTCCTGTTATACTACACAAAGCACAGAGTGAACACTGAAACAAGCTGCCTCATTCCAGTTTATATTTGTCCAACCTATTTTTATGTTACCCAAGTAATAGCTTTTATATCCTTTTACTCATGTACGAATTAATTGCTCTACCATATTGTATTACTTTTGTCACTACCACTACTACTACTACTACTACCACTAGTGAACATCGAAATGGTACCTCACTAGTATTCACCTCACTCTGAGCCTTTATATACCCTCTGTGTCCATGTATTGTTTGTAATGGCTTGATAAAGCTCCTGGAGAGCGAAACGTTGCCACAATAAATGTCACATTAGTTGCACTTGTGTCCTTTTACTTTAGATTATTATCGTTAATTCATAAGTAATTTGAGGACTGGTTGAAATATACACAAATAACTCTCACACCGGAGAAAGAAACGTATGGCGACATTTCTGTCCGACTTGGACCATTAAGTAATCGGAGCAAAACGTTGTCCTAAGTTGCTATGTGCAGGTTATTTGTGAATTGTTTTTGTCATCTCGGGTAGTCAAGAAAGAATAAGGTTTTTTCTTCACAAATAAAGTAATACTGTGAGAGGTTCCAAGAGGTCGTATGATCCAAAAGGTCGTGTGATCCAAGAGGTCGTGTGATCCAAGAGGTCGTGTGATCCAAGAGGTCGTGTCATCCAAGAGGTCGTATGTACTCGACCAACAAATGAGAGAACATGACACCAAGTTAATCAGACACAAATACACACTTGTGTAACACAAACTCAAACGATTGCAAGTTACATCCATGTGAGAGTTGTGTCCACAGGTTAGTTGATCAGATGGAGAGAATCATAGGTATACCGTGAGTGTAGGTATATTCTGTTGGGTAAAAGGACAAGTGCAACTAATGTGACATTTCACTGTGGCAACGTTTCGCTCTCCACGAGCTTTGTCTAGACGATACATTGCCACAATAAATTGTTTCATTAATTGCACTTGTGTCCTTATAGCCAAGATATTGTCGGTAATTCTACCAGTATCATTACAGGGTATATTCTGCTTCTCGCTGGGAAGTTCAGATTGTGGGTTAAACTTTTTTTTTTTTTTTTTTGGTTCCTGTGAAAGGTGGGAGCTGAATGTTCACGAGAAAATTAGGAATAAATTGCAAGGCGCTCCTATGCCATAGGTCACATCCTTGTAAATTACTTGCCTTCCCTCGCCTCCTCACAAGGCAAGTGGATTTCCCAGGACTGAACCTCTCCAGTTATCAGGTCTTCCCGAGCCCCGAAGGAGAATCTTTAATTCTTTCCTGAAGCGTGACGGGAAGTGTCGTTTTTCCCAGCTACTGAAGAGAGAAATATCCGAGATGTCGAGGCTTAGTGGCGACAACAGGTGAGGATATAATGACAATATGCCGAAGTTTTTATTGGGACCACGTAGACAATGAATTATAGCCATAATTTTTAAAGGGGTTGACCGGTAAGCCAGTGGAAGGCCTCGTACAGATGACCATAGGTCCAGCGGTGGGTCATCATATGACTAAGACCCACATCAGGAAACATTTGTTCTGTTTACTGACAAACCTTACCTAGCCTAACCTTGGGACTACGCATCACTCAGGGTAAAGTTTTGTCAAGTCGTGAGTTGATAAAGCTCCACACGGAAGCTCGTTCTGTCTCTTGTGTCTTTATACCCACACAAAACCTTCCCTAATCCTTGAACAATTCTACCATTCTTTCCATCGTGCACTGTCTTGCAGTCATCAGATCTCTCTCAGACAAACCTTTCTGCATCCTTTGGACAGCTACCAAAGTAATTTGAGGAAAAAGGATATCAAACTTTGTTTCATAAAGGGACGCACGAGTTCTTGGGTAAGAAGTGGGACGACAACTTCAGGATTTTTAAAGAGAAATGTAGACTTTCCCAGTGTTTGAAGACGAGAGCCTGAAAATTTTCACTCCTTGGAGATAGGTCATACTAAGTACACATTTCATATGTCTGATATGTCCGACTAATTTTCTCAAATCCTACCAAGATACCAAGAGATGACTGATCTTGTGTTGAAAAATCTAGATAAGTCTAAGATTCTACAAGAAATCACTAAAAAAAAGGCCAAGCTTTAAGGGGTCCTAAATGGTATAAAGGTTTTAAAAATGGCCTACGGCCCAAGAAACCTCTTGAGAAGAGAAATACAGAACGTGAGTAATAGTTATTACGGCCTGTAGTTATCAAGCTGACGACTTTTGCCTCGTCCCTACACTCAGCCAGACAGCGGGCCAGCAGACTAGCCAGCGGACCGACTAGCCAGCCAGCAGACCAGCCAGCGAACCGACCAGCCAGCCACTGGACCAGCCAGCGGTCCGACTAGCCAGCGAACCGACCAGCCAGCCAGCGAACCGACCAGTCAGCCACTGGACCAGCCAGCGGACCGACTAGCCAGCGAATCGACCAGCCAGCCAGCGAATCGACCAGCCAGCCAGCGAATCGACCAGCCAGCCAGCGAATCGACCAGCCAGCGGACCGACTAGCCAGCCAGCAGACCATCCAGCCAGCCAGTGGACCGACTAGCCAGCCAGCAGACCAGCCAGCGAACCGACCAGCCAGCCAGCAGACTTCCATTACTCTACACCCTCTCAGCCTGCGTCAGATTAGTGGCTATTAAGACCGAGGGTCGGTCACACATTCCTCCATCATGTATTCTCTACACTCAGTATTAAGTTATTACGCCAATTACATTTGATAATCACAAATTCAACCCTTTACCCTCAGTTGCTGATGCCACCTAACCTTACCAACTGTACTGAAGAAACTCGCACATCTTCTAGACACAGATTATTAACATTTATGAGGAAGCACTAAACCAGTATGAATCATGGTCAGGGGAATGGGAGGCGATTTGCTTCAGTGCAAAGAACGGGAGTATAACTTTAGTTCCATGTACCAAGAGCCCTTGACCGGCATCAAGGTGCTCTCCTTGATGGACTGTGTCCTGAAGACTGACAAAGAGACTAACTACTGTACTTTTTGTAAATCTATAGCAAACTAAATGATAAAGGAAGAACACCGCGAGTACAATGTTGTTCTCCAGGAACTCTGGAGCAGTAATGTCACGTACAAAATACTGACACGTACGTAATTTATATATTCGTTAATTTTGGGTATATACCGAGTATTATTATAAGTGCAAGAGCACTTCACCAACCTTGGTGATGGTGAAGTGCTCTTGCTCCAAGGAGTTGCAGCCATCCTACCGATGAATCAGTCCTGCTTACATAATATTTCCGCAGCGCTATTACAACCCCTACGGGTTTAGCCAATATTAAATAATCGTGATCCACGAGAATAGGTTACCTTCAGCCACACCATGTTATGGTCCAGGTGCTGATATCTCAGCCACACCAAGTTATGGTCCAGGTGCTAATACCTCAGCCACACCAAGTTATGGTCCAGGTGCTGATACCTCAGCCACACCAAGTTATGGTCCAGGTGCTGATACCTCAGCCACACCATGTTATGGTCCAGGTGCTGATACGTTAATCACCTCACAATATTACTTTTCAAGGAAAAGTGAAAAATGGGCAAAATGTTTTGGTGTTACAGCATGTAAATGGGAGCTTATTGCTGGGTAATGTAAGCGTCATGCCTTGCTAAGTAATGCAAATTAGACGATTAAGCAAGGGCTGGATCAGGCAGTGTTGGAAACTGGGTTGGGAAAGGAAGACGAGGGGAATGAAATAGGGATAAACTCGATAAAAATATTAAAAGGTGAAGATGGGATGAGAAAAATATGTTGGGTCAGAGGTGAAGGAAGGAGACATGAGGATGACGCAGATGTAAAAGAATACAAAAGGTCCATATAGATCATTTCTTTCCCTGGTGATAAAATCACTAATCCCAAGAGTTTTGCTCAGTTTTCATGTTGATTTGAAATTATAATTTTTTGTATATTTGTAAACCAGATAACATTAAATTTGTTATTTACATAAATACTGTAGCTAAAACCTCAAACGAGTCTTTTTCCGGGCTGCCATACTCTTGAAACTGTGTAAGGAGTTTAATTCCACCTTCCTGCCAACTTTAGACTGAAGAAATATTTAGTACTATCACTGTGGCTCAGAATGGGTTTTGAGATTAAATCTATTTTCCTTTGTTCCTGGTCTTTCCGTTTCAGACTATAACCATTCTGTTCATTCTTTTAAGTATCTTATACGTCGTAATCATGTTCTACACAGTTCTTTCTTTCAACAGTGTTGAGTTTAACTCCTTTAGTCTAATCTCACAGTACATTCACAGTTCACACACATGCACACAATACCATTATATATATATATATATATATATATATATATATATATATATATATATATATATATATATATATATATATATATATATATATATATATATTTATTTATTTTATCACATTGGCCGATTCCCACCAAGGCAGGGTGGCCCGAAAAAGAAAAACTTTCACCATCATTCACTCCATCACTGTCTTGCCAGAAGGGTGCTTTACACTACAGTTTTTAAACTGCAACATTAACACCCCTCCTTCAGAGTGCAGGCACTGTACTTCCCATCTCCAGGACTCAAGTCCGGCCTGCCGGTTTCCCTGAACCCCTTCATAAATGTTACTTTGCTCACACTCCAACAGCACGTCAAGTATTAAAAACCATTTGTCTCCATTCACTCCTATCAAACACGCTCACGCATGCCTGCTGGAAGTCCAAGCCCCTCGCACACAAAACCTCCTTTACCCCCTCCCTCCAACCTTTCCTAGGCCGACCCCTACCCCGCCTTCCTTCCACTACAGACTGATACACTCTTGAAGTCACTCTGTTTCGCTCCATTCTCTCTACATGTCCGAACCACCTCAACAACCCTTCTTCAGCCCTCTGGACAACAGTTTTGGTAATCCCGCACCTCCTCCTAACTTCCAAACTACGAATTCTCTGCATTATATTCACACCACACATTGCCCTCAGACATGACATCTCCACTGCCTCCAGCCTTCTCCTCGCTGCAACATTCATCACCCATGCTTCACACCCATATAAGAGCGTTGGTAAAACTATACTCTCATACATTCCCCTCTTTGCCTCCAAGGACAAAGTTCTTTGTCTCCACAGACTCCTAAGTGCACCGCTCACTCTTTTCCCCTCATCAATTCTATGATTCACCTCATCTTTCATAGACCCATCCGCTGACACGTCCACTCCCAAATATCTGAATACATTCACCTCCTCCATACTCTCTCCCTCCAATCTGATGTCCAATCTTTCATCACCTAATCTTTTTGTTATCCTCATAACGTTACTCTTTCCTGTATTCACTTTTAATTTTCTTCTTTTGCACACCCTACCAAATTCATCCACCAATCTCTGCAACTTCTCTTCAGAATCTCCCAAGAGCACAGTGTCATCAGCAAAGAGCAACTGTGACAACTCCCACTTTATGTGTGATTCTTTATCTTTTAACTCCACACCTCTTGCCAAGACCCTCGCATTTACTTCTCTTACAACCTCATCTATAAATATATTAAACAACCACGGTGACATCACACACCCTTGTCTAAGGCCTACTTTTACTGGGAAATAATTTCCCTCTTTCCTACATACTCTAACTTGAGCCTCACTATCCTCATAAAAACTCTTCACTGCTTTCAGTAACCTACCTCTTACACCATACACCTGCAACATCTGCCACATTGCCCCCCTATCCACCCTGTCAT
This sequence comes from Cherax quadricarinatus, assembly GCF_038502225.1. Classification (NCBI taxonomy): domain Eukaryota; kingdom Metazoa; phylum Arthropoda; class Malacostraca; order Decapoda; family Parastacidae; genus Cherax; species Cherax quadricarinatus. The sequence goes on along the minus strand of NC_091331.1, from coordinate 12,511,454 downwards.
ACGCCTTTTCCAAATCCATAAATGCCACAAAGACCTCTTTAGCCTTATCTAAATACTGTTCACTTATGTGTTTCACTGTAAACACCTGGTCCACACATCCCCTACCTTTCCTAAAGCCTCCTTGTTCATCTGCTATCCTATTCTCAGTCTTACTCTTAATTCTTTCAATAATAACTCTACCATACACTTTACCAGGTATACTCAACAGACTTATCCCCCTATAATTTTTGCACTCTTTTGTCCCCTTTGCCTTTATACAAAGGAACTATGCATGCTCTCTGCCAATCCCTAGGTACCTTACCCTCTTCCATACATTTATTAAATAATTGCACCAACTACTCCAAAACTATATTCCCACCTGCTTTTAACATTTCTATCTTTATCCCATCAATCCCAGCTGCCTTACCCCCTTTCATTTTACCTACTGCCTCACGAACTTACCCCACACTCACAACTGGCTCTTCCTCACTCCTACAAGATGTTATTCCTCCTTGCCCTATACACGAAATCACAGCTTCCCTATCTTCATCGACATTTAACAATTCCTCAAAATATTCCCTCCATCTTCCCAATACCTCTAACTCTCCATTTAATAACTCTCCTCTCCTATTTTTAACTGACAAATCCATTTGTTCTCTAGGCTTCCTTAACTTGTTAATCTCACTCCAAAACTTTTTCTTATTTTCAACAAAATTTGTTGATAACATTTCACCCACTCTCTCATTTGCTCTCTTTTTACATTGCTTCACCACTCTCTTAACCTCTCTCTTTTTCTCCGTATACTCTTCCCTCCTTGCATCACTTCTACTTTGTAAAAACTTCTCATATGCTATCTTTTTCTCCCTTACTACTCTCTTTACATCATCATTCCACCAATCGCTCCTCTTCCCTCCTGCACCCACTTTCCTGTAACCACAAACTTCTGCTGAACACTCTAACACTACATTTTTAAACCTACCCCATACCTCTTCGATCCCATTTCCTATGCTCTCATTAGCCCAACTATCCTCCAATAGCTGTTTATATCTTACCCTAACTGCCTCCTCTTTTAGTTTATAAACCTTCACCTCTCTCTTCCCTGATGCTTCTATTCTCCTTGTATCCCATCTACCTTTTACTCTCAGTGTAGCTACAACTAGAAAGTGATCTGATATATCTGTGGCCCCTCTATAAACATGTACATCCTGAAGTCTACTCAACAGTCTTATCTACCAATACATAATCCAACAAACTACTGTCATTTCGCCCTACATCATATCTTGTATACTTATTTATCCTCTTTTTCTTAAAATATGTATTACCTATAACTAAACCCCTTTCTATACAAAGTTCAATCAAAGGGCTTCCATTATCATTTACACCTGGCACCCCAAACTTACCTACCACACCCTCTCTAAAAGTTTCTCCTACTTTAGCATTCAGATCCCCTACCACAATGACTCTCTCACTTGGTTCAAAGGCTCCTATACATTCACTTAACATCTCCCAAAATCTCTCTCTCTCCTCTACATTCCTCTCTTCTCCAGGTGCATACACGCTTATTATGACCCACTTTTCGCATCCAACCTTTACTTTAATCCACATAATTCTTGAATTTACACATTCATATTCTCTTTTCTCCTTCCATAACTGATCCTTCAACATTACTGCTACCCCTTCCTTTGCTCTAACTCTCTCAGATACTCCAGATTTAATCCCATTTATTTCCCCCCACCGAAACTCCCCTACCCCCTTCAGCTTTGTTTCGCTTAGGGCCAGGACATCCAACTTCTTTTCATTCATAACATCAGCAATCATCTGTTTCTTGTCATCTGCACTACATCCACGCACATTCAAGCATCCCAGTTTTATAAAGTTTTTCTTCTTCTCTTTTTTAGTAAATGTCTACAGGAGAAGGGGTTACTAGCCCATTGCTCCCGGCACTTTAGTCGCCTCATACGACACGCATGGCTTACGGAGGAAAGATTCTTTTCCACTTCCCCATGGACAATAGAAGAAATAAGGAAGAACAAGAGCTATTTAGAAAAAGGAGAAAAACCTAGATGTATGTATATATATATATATATATATATATATATATATATATGCATGTGCGTGTCTGTGAAGTGTGACCAAAGTGTAAGTAGGAGTAGCAAGATATCCCTGTTATCTAGCGTGTTTATGAGACAGAAAAAGAAACCAACAATCCTATCATGCAAAACAGTCACAGGTTTCTGTTTCACAGTCATCTGGCAGGACGGTAGTACTTCCCTGGGTGGTTGCTGTCTACCAACCTACTACCTATATATATATATATATATATTATATATATGAGTGCGTGCACATACGTCAAAATTACCCACCACAATACAATTCTGTTAAAAAGATTTTGGCATGCACACAGACGAGCACGGGACACGCACTGGCCTCAGTAGTAAGACATTCTAGGCTACATAGCAAGGACTTTGTTATCACCTGCTTCAAGAATTTGAGACAGAGGTAAACCTGAACATTGAACACACTCCTTTACATTTCTCACATTTAATTTACTGACTTGGTAATAACAGCATTGGTAATAAGAATCAGCACAATATCAGCAGCAGCAACAACAATAGTAAAAATATTAGCCAGGAAAAATATTAACTTTTAAACAGTAACAGAAGCATCAACAGAAACAAAAACAAAACAGCGGCAACAGCAGGAAAATGTTAGCAAATAAGTAACAACTGCATTAACTGCAACAGAAGCAACAGTAGCAGCAACAGCAATTATTTTTATATGAAAATAATATTACCACCCATCACCATCGCAACCACCCATCACCCTATCACAACCACCCATCACCCCATTATAACCACCCACACCCCATCACAACCACCCATTACCCCATCACTACCACCCATCACAACCACCCACACCCCATCACCACCCACACCCTATCATAACCACCCATCACCCCATCACAACCATCCCATCACAACTACCCATCACCCTATCGCAATCACCCATCACCATATTACAACCAGCCACACCCCATCACAACCACCCATCACAACCACCCATCACCCCATTATAACCACCCATCACCCCATCACAACCACCGCATCACAACTACTCATCACCCCATCACAACCACCCATCACCATATTACAACCAGCCACACCCCATCACAACCACCCCATCACAACCACCCATCACCCCTCCTCTACCACTACAGTTATAACTTACTACTTCTAGCACCACTCCTACTACTACTACTGCCACTAATAATAATAATGGTTATTATTACCACTGATAGAAAGAGCATATTATAAAAACTAGACGTGACCTTTGATGAAATTCGTAACTCAGAGAAACAAGTGTTACAGAACAGAACTTTCAAAATTTATAAACTTGATTCAGCCGCTCAGGTGTGAAGTTTATCTTTTATGTGTGAAGTATGATGCTGATGTGATGACGAGATTTAGAGTTTGTAACATTAGATTTCACTTTTGAAGTTGTGTGACTCTGAAGAGTCAAGTTAAATATGGAAGTGTGAAGGTTGACGCTGAGAGGAAGTTGCAGCACTGTCGGAACCACTGATTCAAATCTACACAACAAATCCATAGATACGAGAGAACTGTCAAAGATCTGAGACAGACAGAGGTAGAATTAAACGACAGCGCAGCATCACTGACATACGTATAGTAAGACATTCTAGGCTACATAGCAAGGACTTTGTTATCACCTGCTTCAAGAATTTGAGACAGAGGTAAACCTGAACATTGAACACACTCCTTTACATTTCTCACATTTAATTTACTGACTTGGTAATAACAGCATTGGTAATAAGAATCAGCACAATATCAGCAGCAGCAACAACAATAGTAAAAATATTAGCCAGGAAAAATATTAACTTTTAAACAGTAACAGAAGCATCAACAGAAACAAAAACAAAACAGCGGCAACAGCAGGAAAATGTTAGCAAATAAGTAACAACTGCATTAACTGCAACAGAAGCAACAGTAGCAGCAACAGCAATTATTTTTATATGAAAATAATATTACCACCCATCACCATCGCAACCACCCATCACCCTATCACAACCACCCATCACCCCATTATAACCACCCACACCCCATCACAACCACCCATTACCCCATCACTACCACCCATCACAACCATCCATCACCCCATTATAACCACCCACACCCCATCACAACCACCCATTACCCCATCACTACCACCCATCACAACCACCCACACCCCATCACCACCCACACCCTATCATAACCACCCATCACCCCATCACAACCATCCCATCACAACTACCCATCACTATATCGCAATCACCCATCACCATATTACAACCAGCCACACCCCATCACAACCACCCATCACAACCACCCATCACCCCATTATAACCACCCATCACCCCATCACAACCACCGCATCACAACTACTCATCACCCCATCACAACCACCCATCACCATATTACAACCAGCCACACCCCATCACAACCACCCCATCACAACCACCCATCACCCCTCCTCTACCACTACAGTTATAACTTACTACTTCTAGCACCACTCCTACTACTACTACTGCCACTAATAATAATAATGGTTATTATTACCACTGATAGAAAGAGCATATTATAAAAACTAAACGTGACCTTTGATGAAATTCGTAACTCAGAGAAACAAGTGTTACAGAACAGAACTTTCAAAATTTATAAACTTGATTCAGCCGCTCAGGTGTGAAGTTTATCTTTTATGTGTGAAGTATGATGCTGATGTGATGACGAGATTTAGAGTTTGTAACATTAGATTTCACTTTTGAAGTTGTGTGACTCTGAAGAGTCAAGTTAAATATGGAAGTGTGAAGGTTGACGCTGAGAGGAAGTTGCAGCACTGTCGGAACCACTGATTCAAATCTACACAACAAATCCATAGATACGAGAGAACTGTCAAAGATCTGAGACAGACAGAGGTAGAATTAAACGACAGCGCAGCATCACTGACATACGTATTATGTTAAGTAATGGAAATAATCAGAAGAGTGGAGGACTGCGTCCAGAGAAGTGGTTTCATAAACACTAACCAGCATGGTTTCAGAGACTGCAAATTTTGTTTCCATGACAAGGTAACAGAAGTTAGACGAAAAAGAGAGGTACGTGTCTGCTGCACAATCCTGGACTCCAAGACCGAGAGAAAAACTTGAGGAACAGTCAGGAATAACAAGGAACGCACTAAACTAGATCAAAGAGACCGTATGCGAAGGAGACCAAGACTCAGATATTAGAATGAAAAAAAAGTGTAACAAGGGCGGTTCTGCATGGATGAGTGATAGTGAATGACACACCAAAAGAGATGATCCTTTGTAGCCTAGTTTGCAGATACTCTGATGTAATGAAAATAAAACCAGTGAGAACAAGGAAAGGCTGTAATTGGTCAGACAAATGTCTACTGGAAATCAACCCACTAATGCAAGGTTAAATTAGGGACGGTAGTAGAAAGCCGGACTCTGAGTATAGACTCTGGGGAACAGAGGTTGCAAACCTCACTTAAGCAGGACCTAGGGGTGAGCATAGTATAGAGCATATCGCCATGACACAACCGCATAACCGATCATGTATGAAACCAGAGAAACCAAAAAGATATGCAATGAAACTGGTTTCAGATTTAAGAGAAACTAAAGAAAATAGACCCGATAACATTAGAGGATGGAAGAACTAGATAAAACATAATACAAAAAAAAAAAACTGATAAGGTGCACAGAGACAAGCATTTAAAGAAACATATCAGGAAGTATTTCTTCAGAGTTGTCAGCCCGTGAAATGACCTGAACGAAAAGACAGGATTCACACACAATTTCACAAATAGGTATGAGAGGCCCATGAAACTAGAGGAGGTAAACCCAACAAGTAGCAAGTTAAGAGGCAAGGCCAGGAGCTGAGACTTGACCCCTGCAACTGTAAATGGGTGAGAACACACACACACACAAGTCTGTGATTACACTACTCAACATTCCCACAAACACACGCAACATGCCCCATAAACCAAAATATTAAATCTGGCTTTGTAAACTAAGCGATCGCAAGGCAGAATTATAACCGGATTTCCTGAAGGAATTATGAGGGAGGAAAGACAAATAAAATGAGTTAGAATTCAATTTGCAGGCAAGGATTGTTGGGAAGAAAACAGAGCCAGTCTCCAGAGTTAGAGAAAATATATTATAGTGTGAGTGAGTGAGTGAGTGAGTGTGTGTGTGTGTGTGTGTGTGTGTGTGTGTGTGTGTGTGTGTATACTCGCCTAGTTGTACTCACCTAGTTGAGGTTGCAGGGGTCGAGTCCAAGCTCCTGGCCCCGCCTCTTCACTGGTCGCTACTAGGTCACTCTCCCTGAACCATGAGCTTTATCGTACCTCTGCTTAAAGCTATGTATGGATCCTGCCTCCACTACATCGCTTCCCAAACTATTCCACTTCCTGACTACTCTGTGGCTGAAGAAATACTTCCTAACATCCCTGTGATTCATCTGTGTCTTCAGCTTCCAACTGTGTCCCCGTGTTGCTGTGTCCAGTCTCTGGAACATCCTGTCTTTGTCCACCTTGTCAATTCCTCTCAGTATTTTGTAAGTCGTTATCATGTCCCCCCCTATCTCTCCTGTCCTCCAGTGTCGTCAGGTTGATTTCCCTTAACCTCTCCTCTTAGGACATACCTCTTAACTCTGGGACTAGTCTTGTTGCAAACCTTTGCACTTTCTCTAGTTTCTTTACATGCTTGGCTAGGTGTGGGTTCCAAACTGGTGCCGCATACTCTAATATGGGCCTAACGTAAACGGTGTACAGGGTCCTGAACGATTCCTTATTAAGATGTCGGAATGCTGTTCTGAGGTTAGCCAGGCGCCCATATGCTGCGGCAGTTATTTGGTTGATGTGCGCTTCAGGAGATGTGCCTGGTGTTATAGTCACCCCAAGATCTTTTTCCTTGAGTGATGTTTGTAGTCTCTGGCCCCCTATACTGTACTCCGTCTGCGGTCTTCTTTGCCCTTCCCCAATCCTCATGACTTTGCACTTGGTGGGATTGAACTCCAGGAGCCAGTTGCTGGACCAGGTCTGCAGCCTGTCCAGATCCCTTTGTAGTTCTGCCTGGTCTTCGATCGAATGAACTCTTCTCATCAACTTCACGTCATCTGCAAACAGAGACACCTCGGAGTTTATTCCTTCCGTCATGTCGTTCACAAATACCAGAAACAGCACTGGTCCTAGGACTGACCCCTGTGGGACCCCGCTGGTCACAGGTGCCCACTCTGACACCTCGCCACGTACCATTACTCGCTGCTGTCTTCCTGACAAGTATTCCCTGATCCATTGCAGTGCCTTCCCTGTTATCCCTGCTTGGTCCTCCAGTTTTTGCACTAATCTCTTGTGTGGTACTGTGTCAAAAGCCTTCTTGCAGTCCAAGAAAATGCAATCCACCCACCCCTCTCTCTCTTGTCTTACTGCTGTCACCATGTCATAGAACTCCAGTAGGTTTGTGACACAGGATTTCCCATCTCTGAAACCATGTTGGCTGCTGGTGATGAGATCATTCCTTTCTAGATGTTCCACCATTCTTCTCCTGACAATCTTTTCCATGATTTTGCATGCTGTACATGTCAGTGACACTGGTCTGTAGTTTAGTGCTTCATGTCTGTCTCCTTTTTTAAAGATTGGGACCACATTTGCTCTCTTCCATGCCTCAGGCAATCTCCCTGTTTCGATAGATGTATTGAATATTGTTGTTAGGGGTACACATAGCGCCTCTGCTCCCTCTCTCAGGACCCATGGAGAGATGTTATCTGGCCCCATTGTCTTTGAGGTATCTAGCTCACTCAGAAGCTTCTTCACTTCTTCCTCGGTTGTGTGTACTGTGTCCAGCACATGGTGGTGTACCCCACCTCCCCGTTTTTCTGGAGCCCCTTCTGTCTCCTCTGTGAACACTTCTTTGAATCTCTTGTTGAGTTCCTCACATACTTCACGGTCATTTCTTGTTGTCTCTCCTCCTTCCTTCCTTAGCTTGATTACCTGGTCCTTGACGGTTGTTTTCTTCCTGATGTGGCTGTATAACAGCTTCGGGTCAGATTTGGCTTTTGCTGCTATGTCGTTTTCATATTGACGTTGGGCCTCCCTTCTTATCTGTGCATATTCGTTTCTGGCTCTACGACTGCTCTCCTTATTCTCCTAGGTCCTTTGCCTTCTATATTTCTTCCATTCCCTAGCACACTTGGTTTTTGCCTCCTTGCATCTTTGGGTGAACCATGGGCTCATCCTGGCTTTTTCATTATTCCTGATACCCTTGGGTACAAACCTCTCCTCAGCCTCCTTGCACATTGTTGCTACATATTCCATCATTTCATTAACTGGCTTCCCTGCCAGTTCTCTGTCCCACTGAACCTCATTCAGGAAGTTCCTCATTCCTGTGTAGTCCCCTTTCCTGTAGTTTGGTTTCATTTGTCCTTGCCTTCCTGCTTCCCCCTCCACTTGTAGCTCTACTGTGTATTCGAAGCTCAAAACCACATGATCGCTGGCCCCAAGGGGTCTTTCATATGTGATGTCCTCAATATCTGCACTACTCAAGGTGAATACTAAGTCCAGTCTTGCTGGTTCATCCTCTCCTCTCTCTCTTGTAGTGTCCCTTACGTGTTGGTACATAAAATTTTCCAGTACCACCTCCATCATCTTAGCCCTCCATGTATCTTGGCCCACATGTGGCTCCAAGTTCTCCCATTCGATCTCCTTGTGGTTAAAGTCGCCCATGATCAGGAGCTTTGCCCTGCATGCATGAGCTCTTCTGGCCACTGCAGCCAGTGTGTCAACCATCGCTCTATTGCTCTCGTCATACTCTTGCCTTGGCCTCCTGCTGTTCTGTGGTGGGTTATACATCACTGCAATTATCACCTTGGGACCACCAGAGTGAAGCGTTCCCGCTATGTAATCACTTTCTTCTCCGCTGTCTCCTCTCTCCAGCTCATCAAAATTCCATCGGTGTTTGATCAGCAATGCCACTCCACCCCCCCCTGTTCCTTCTGTCTTTTCTCAGGATCTGGTATCCCGCTGGAAAGATGGCATCTGTTATCATACCTGTAAGCTTGGTTTCTGTGATCGCTATGATGTCTGGTGATGCCTCTGACTCTTTTGTGCCACTCCTCCCACTTGTTTGTTATTCCATCAGCATTTGTGCACCATACCTTCAGTTTCCTTTCCAACACTGTGGTTTGGGGGGCCTGTGGGGGTGGGAGACCTGGTAGCATACTGTGGGATTCTATGGTTGGGGGTTGGGTGGAAGCTGTGGGTATTGATTGCATTGTGTGCTGGGATGGTGTGATAGATTGTGGGGTTCTGAGGATAGTTGTGTGTGTGCTTGCCCTTGCTGCTCTGTTCTGCTCTGACTGACCTCTGCTGGTTCCATCCTTGTCTCCTTTCCTAGCTCCTTTCGCTTTTTTGTCCTCTCCCTCAGCTGCTTTATCTCTGTTTGTGTTCTGTCTCTGTCTATGAACACCTTGTACTCTTCCGAACTTTTCAATCGTGGTTTCTCTTGGAGGATCCTGTTCCGCACTGTTTCTGTCCTGAGAATCAGCTTGATCGGTCGGTTTCTCCCCTTCAAGTACCCCCCTATTCTCTGAAAATTTACAATCTCATCCATGTCTTCTCCCCCTATTTCCGTGATGATTTTCTCAATCTCCTTTCTTTCTTCCTGCCGTCTTTCAGTGTGTGTCCTTTCCTCTCTCTCCCGAAGCCCATGGATAATCACTGATTTTGCCCTTTCCTCCTCCCATTGCCTCTTCCTCTGTGACTCTGGTTCCTGTCTGTATGTGGTCATTTTCTCCCTTGATTTTTCCAGTGGCTCTTGGTAGCATGGTTGTGCCTCAGCATTCGACCTATCTCCCTCTCCATCTGCACCCATCTGCTCTTCCCTTCCACTCCCTGGCCCTTTTTTGCAGGCTGATATGACCTTAGCATAATTCATATCTCCTTCCTTCCTGTTCAGCCTCTCATCATCGTATGGTGTGTCTTCTCTGGTCACTACCCCTGAGACTTGCTTCAGCCTGTTTACCTCAAATTCTAGGACCTTTACCCTGGCTACTGCAGTTTCGACTTGTGCCTCCCAATTCTTCGTCTCCTTCTCCAACCTCTTTTCCCATTTCACAGAGAGCTCTTTCTCCATTTTTTCAGAAAGCTCTCCTAATTTTCTCTCCCATTCTTGCTCTATCCTTTTCCACTGTTCCTCCATCCATTCCTCCCTACCAGTACCATTGTCATCTGATCCCTGATTCCTGCGAGTCCCAACCATTTTTTTTTTTAATGAAAGAGAGAGAGAAAGAGAAAAAGAAAAAGGGGGAGAGAGTGAGAGATAGGGAGAGAGAGAAGGGGAGCCTAGAAGGAGGGGAAAAGAAGGGAAAAAGGGGGAGAAAGTGAGAGAGGGAAAAGGTAAGAGAGAGGGGGGAGTGACAAGGGAAGAGAGAGAGAGAAAATAAGAGGAAGAGAGAGAGTAAGAGAGGAAGAGAGGAAGAGAGAGAGAGAGAAAGAGTGAAAGGAAGAGAGAGGATGAGAGAGAGGATGAGAGAGAGGATGAGAGAGAGGATGAGAGAGAGGATGAGAGAGAGAGAGAGGAAAGGGAGAGAGATGGGGGGGGGGGAAAGGAAGGGTTATAGGGTCACTTCACAGGAAGGTGTAAAATCTTGTATATGTGTTTGTGTCTATATATGTGTGTGTGTGTGTGTGTGTGTGTATGTGTGTGTGTGTGTGTCTGTGTGTGTGTGTGTCTGTGTGTGTGTGTGTCTGTGTGTGTGTGTGTGTGTGTGTGTGTGTGTGTGTGTGTGTGTGTGTGTGTGTGTGTGTGTGTGTGTGTGTGTGTTTGTGTGTGTGTGCACTACAGCTATTCAAGTGCCTAACAACAGTGCTGTTCTCCCCAAGTGTGTGTGCATATGTTTATGTAAACAGTCCTTATTTCCCACGTATGTACTACATATGTATTGTATATGTACCCGATCTCTTGGTTCCCACTGTACTCTTATGTGTTTAAAATTACGTTCAAAAATAAATACACTAGACTTCGCCTATATGCCACTACCTCTAAATTCTATTAAATGCCAGTAAATGCTGCTTATTCTAATTCTGATAGCTCGAGGAGAGTGACCCCCAATTCCAGCTAGAGACAGGTACTATTGACCCCCATGCAACTCAAACTAGGTGAATATTACTTGCGGCTGGCAGTGGAGTAACGTTGCAGGTCTGTCCTGTCCCAGAAGTTGATGTTTGATGCTTCTTGGTAATTTTTCCACTAACTTCCTGTATGCACTATATTCTCTAGCTCTTCTAATTTTTTCACTCACTCACTGTATTTACTGACACATCTATACATATCTCTTATCTCCCTGGTCTTGAGTCGCACTTATTCTTCAAAATACCCCACTGCGTTATTATGGCAACACTATTTAGGCCTGACAACCGTTCACCCTTCCAACGGCCCCTACTAAACACTCAGCAACTATTTCCTTTGTTTTCTTTTCTGTGATCACTTATATTTCCTTTTTTCGGGGCTTAAGTGATTATATGCACTCTCATGCGTGCACACGCCTATATCCCACACTCTGTTCCTTATGGCACAGTCAGAAATTATCACCAAAACACGAGCTCAAACCGCGTGACTCCTCCACGTGTGTGTGTGTGTGTGTGTGTGTGTGTGTGTGTGTGTGTGTGTGTGTGTGTGTGCATGCGCGCGCGTCGGGCGCTCACGTATTTGTTGCAAGGGTCAAATCTCAGCTCCTGGCCTTCCATCTTAATTTATTACTTGCCGGAATTGCCACCTGCTTATGAGTCTTGTAATGCTATTCTTCTATTCTTCTAGTTTCTTGTTAGACTTTATCAGGTGTGGGTACCATGCTTCATACTCCAAGATGGTCTGACATGTTGTACAGACCATCATGAAGGTCTCTTCGTTGAGGTTTTCTGAAAGCGACTCTTAGATTAGACAGGCGAGCACCCGTTCCTGAGGTTATTCAGTTTGTTTCCCCCTCAGGTGGTATGCTCGACACTGCAATTGTCTCTTCGTCTCCCTCCTTGAGTGAAGTTTGCAGACCGTGTTCCCCGAGTGTCCGGTCTTCATCACCCGTCACCAATTTTCATTCCTTTGCATTTGCTGGAGACGTGAATTTGCAGTTGCTGCTTTTGTATATCTGAAAGAAACGCTATAGTTTTGAAAACCTGTGAACTCCGTCATGGAGGGAGAGAGAGACTCCAGCCGGCTATGGCTTCTCTTAGCCTGGCTGGCTGAATAACCGATGGAGGATGAAGCCTCTACCATTCCTTGCGCTGAATGACCCCCACACGCATCAAGAGCTTTACATTAATACATTAAATAACACTGGTGAGCAAGTGTGTGCGCGTCGCACGTCAAGTATAAAAGTTTAGAATCACGTAAGTTTCACTGTCTTCTAATAACTTGTTCATTTTTCCACTGTAATTTACCTTGTCCATAATTACTATGGCATTTGCTTTTTCTGTTTCGTAAGGTGAAGTGCAGGATCTTTCCTTAATTCATGGTATAAGTTAACAAATATTTGAGGACAATAGTGTTGTGGAGTCGTACGTATAACGTACGAACCTACGTACGTATGTATAACTTAAGAACACACAATTGTCCTCAAATATTTGTTAAGTTATACCATGAATTAAGGAAAGATCTTGGACTTCACCTTACGAAACAGAAAGCAAATGCCATAGTAATTATGGACAAGGTAAATTACAGTGGAAAAATGAACAAGTTATTAGAAGACAGTGAAACTTACGTGCCGCCTCTTAATGATTCCTGATGGGCTTCACGACTGCCGGGAAATATACTGGAACTGAAGAAGATGGGACGTAACATTCACCTCTCCCATTGTAATGCATCACACACATTCATTAACAATTTTCACTATTTTATTATTAAAAAATATATCTGGGAACAAACTTGAGCTGCCATTAAAGTGATGGAGGATGCAAAATTAAACTTTAAATGGTCGAAGTTAAATGAGTAATCACACGGATGTAATTACAGTGAGGTGATTATGGTTCACGAGGGAGAGGCTGATGTGATGAGAATGAGTGAGATTGATTGATTGACGGGTAAATAGCTTGATTAATAAGTAGAAAATTGCACTGAAGTTTAAGTAGAACAATTCCATGACTGAGATATTTTAATCGGGAGGAAACGCTGAACCTCTAAGTGTCATGCAGTGCCTGAGGAATGAGTGTCATGCAGTGCCTGAGGAATGAGTGTCATGCAGTGCCTGAGGAATGAGAGGTCATTATTCCATCCAAGGAAAGGGAAAAGTAAGAGTTACTTCCCGAAGTGACATACTGATAGCTTAATTTACTGATAACTACATTATACATGACGTGCCGAATAAGTACAATTGGTCTATTAGCAAGAACTCGTTTAAAATTAAGTCCTTTGTAAAATTTTCTCTTATACGTTTAAAGATATACTATTATTTTCATTTAGGCTAATGAAAAAATTAATGATTTTGTGCCAAAAGAACCTTTGAAAACTTACCTAACCTTATTATAGCAAGCGCAATTTAATTTAGCCTAATCCAACTAAATATATTTTACATACGTATACAGTAATTTAATAATAAACAAGTACAATGAAATATATTTTTTCTGTTAGGTTCAGAATGATTTTTGCGAAATTATTGCATACACAAATTTTCACTTGCTTTCTAGGCAAGAAGAGCGTTGTTATTTAAGCCAAAATCGCAAGTTTTAGCTATTTGGCAAGACATACACGCACGCACGCGCGCACACACACACACACACACACACACACACACAAAGGTTGCAGTCAGCAGGATTCGAAACCACGTCAGGGCGTTAGGCAAGGTTTCCCGAGTGACGCTATAGACCACTCAATAGCTAGGCAGCCATAATATATATATATATATATATATATATATATATATATATATATATATCTATATATATATATATATATATATATACATATATATATATATACATATATATATATATATATATATATATTAACACTGCGACTAGCCGAGGGCTCGAACCCGTGTTGTTTTTGGCCCGCTTCATGGTGAGTGAAAAATCACACGACGCTCTAACCCACAGAACCACCCAATCCTAAAAGATCACGCACTCAGCAGAGCTAGGTGTTATACCGTGATCCGAGGACATAGGATGTGGAGACAAATCCTTCCTCCGTAAGCCATACCTGTTGCAAGAGGCGATTAAAATACCAGGAGCAAGAGGCTAGTAGCCTCTTCTATATAAATTGTTAGATGTAAACCAGAAGAAAAACTTTTGTTTCTTCTTTTCTCGGGTCACCCTGCCCGGAAATGTGTGCTCAGAGATTTCACAGTATCGTCAAGTTGCAAATATTTTAAGGGTGCTAGGGGAGTCTTCATACCTGTTTGACGACCACTCGCTGATACTGACACCAGGACCCCAAGTAACACATGCATGGCCATCACTGTAGATGTGTCCATCACTCGGTTAACAATAGAATTATATTCTTCTGTGGTGTGAAAGTAAAAAATAAGTGTGAAGAGCACTGAGGTTCACACCTCCAGTACTCTCTCTCTCCCTCCCCTTCCTCCCATTTACCACCTCTTCTTCCTTCCCTCCACTTTCCTACCTTTCTTCTATTCCCACAGTTACATCATATATTATTCAAAAGTCCCATTAGTCTTTATCACTGACGCAATAAACCAAATAGTGAACGTCATTATAGGCAAGAACCAATCATTTTATGTCACTATGACCAATGGCTAATACCCGCACGGTATGTTCGACGAAGTAACCAATCAGCACACGTTATGGTAATCCACTCGACAGTACGAAGTACCTTGATGCTGGTGAAGGGTTCTTGGTTCGATGTGTTGGAGCTACCCCTTTCATTCCTTGAATCCAATATGATTAACTCCCATTCTTCAGGCGCTGTTTGACCCCTACGCATTTAACGCTTCACTTTTTTTTATATAAGAATATGGTTACCCACAACCTGTCAGCAAACGTCTAGAGCACTGGCCAACCAGATCAGGTTATGGATGCTTAAAGCCAATCAGCACACTCCGTGGTGGAGAACGTCATGGAGGCAGAGGACCAATCAGCGTACGTCATGCCCCAATAAGACTGGTCTCTTCAAAATCGCTTCGGGAAACATAGGATCCTTCCAGAAATGCTGTGTAAGGTCTTTGTAATGAAATTTGGTCGGAAAATTTTCCTCGATATTATAGCACTGATTCAAGTTACTCGTATTATAAGTTAGCCAAGTTGAATTATCTAAGTACGTTGGTGGTTGAAGAATTAGACATGTGCAACATCCGGGTATCTTTATTTGTAAACGTTTCGCCATTCAGTGGGTTTATCAATACAATACAAGGACATTATGTGAAGACTAGAACTATATACAAGAGATGAGGTAATCAGTCCCTCATGTACAACGCTGGTTGTTGTACTGTGTTTTACTGTTGTGTTTGCCGTCACTTACCTGTTACTCAAGTGTCATATTAAGTAGTTCCTTGCTAGCCTCTTTCTGACAAATAAATGAAGGACACAAGGTAAACAGTGTCACGTGTAATTTCCTTTGTGTAGTTCCAGGAGCAGAGTTATGCTGGCAGCTTCCCGTCTTCGGTAATCTGTTCATCGTGTAATTTTTTAACATAACCGTGGGTTGTAGTACTCACTACCTCCTTTATAAATCATTTCAGTCGTCCACCACTCGGAAAAGAAAAAAATTCTGGCATCCCTTCGGCTCCATTTTTTTTTCCAGTTTCCAGCAGTGGTCTCTTGTTATCCCCCGTCGCAGGTACAAAGAAATTTTTGTTCTTTCGTGTCCTTTTCTGATCCTATATGTGGTTACCATGTTGTATCACTTTCTTCCGTCATTCTATCAACCAGCGTGACCGTCTTCAGTGTTTCCAGACGATTTTAAACTATCAAACTATTGTAACCATAGACGAGAGAGTGTGCGTGTGCGTGTGTGTGTGTAAGAGATTAAATTTACATACATGTAGTCACACGCTGTGTTGTACGTGTCTTCTCCTGAATACCTGGAGTGCAGAGAGGTGCAAACTGGTGTGTGCTGCTGACGCCTCAGGAGAAAACAACGTCACATGAAGAAAGTTTACAAGAGACTGAGATTACAAGGAGACACTCTCCAGAGTTATCACCAGCAGCAGCAAAGTTGTGAGTGATGAGGAGGATGTAAAGGGGGGCGCCGACCCTTCCCAC
>NC_091331.1:12432709-12490209 GCF_038502225.1 Cherax quadricarinatus | reverse complement strand
CACAGTGTGCCCCTGCTCTCCTCCCTGACCATTCAGTGTCCCCCTGCTCTCCTCCCTGACCAGTCACAGTGTCCCCCCTGCTTTCGTCTCTGACCACTCACTGTCCTTCCCCCCCTGCTCTCCTCCCTGACCACTCACAGTGTCCCCCTGCTCTCCTCCCTGACCACTCACAGTGTCCCCCTGCTCTCCTCCCTGACCACTCACAGTGTCCCCCTGCTCTCCTCCCTGACCACTCACAGTGTCCCCCTGCTTTCCTCCCTGACCACTCACAGTGTCCCCCTGCTCTCCTCCCTGACCATTCGCAGTGTGCCCCTGCTCTCCTCCCTGACCATTCAGTGTACTCCTGCTCTCCTCCCTGACCACTCACAGTGTCCCCCTGCTCTCCTCCCTGACCAGTCACAGTGTCCCCCCTGCTTTCGTCTCTGACCACTCACTGTCCTCCCCCCCCCCTGCTCTCCTTCCTGACCACTCACTGTCTCCCTGCTCTCCTCCCTGACCACTCACTGTTCATCCCCTGCTGTCCTCCCTGATCATTTACAATTCCTCCCTGCCCACCCACTGTTCTTTCCTGCTCTCCTTCCTGACCACTCACTGCTCTCCCCCTACTCTCCTCCCTGAACACTCGTTGACAGAAACGAGAGTATTTGCAGGCTATCCAAGGAAGTGGTGTATACTCAAGGTGAAAGCAGACTTGTCTTTTAAGAGTTTTGCCGCTTCTGTTTTGCAGCATTCACGAGGTGTGCCCTAAAACTGCCAGTTTCCTTCTTCCAATACTTGCAAGATTCAACCCCCAACCCCCCCCCCCCAACCCCGCTTAAAAAAAAACTCATACTTGTTGGTGAGTTTAACTTCGCCCTGAAAGTACAAACTTTACCATATTAACAGTACAAAGTACCATCAAGCCCACGAACAAATCGTGTGCATCACGTAGGTAATTTTAGAAAAATTTCAGGATCTTCATCCCTCTCTCCCTGGGCTCCCGTAGCAAGACAATACTCATCATTTCTCCTAGTATTAGTTGGCTAACGGTATTTTCGGTAACGTTGAGTAAGCTGATGGTTACGTACGATCACACTCCCAACACTTCGGCGATTTGGACTGTTGTGCGAGTACCCTGAGGTATGTCTCTCACATTCATTCTCCTCGCGCCTCCTTAGGCGTTATGCGGTCTAGAGTTCATCACCTGTGCTTTTTTTTAGAGGAAAATTAGTCTGATTGCTGTTCTCAGACCGATCAACTTGCGAGTTGGTGACCGGTGCGCCTGGGGGACGTGGGCACTTTTTTTTCATAGATTGCGAGGTTCAGACGGAAAGAAATTGCAAGTTTGATTCCCCATAATCCACGAGAAGACACACACCTGTCCATTACAGTTTTTGGATTATATTCTCTCTCTCTCTCTCTCTCTCTCTCTCTCTCTCTCTTGCCTAACTAGTGTTAACAGCAGCTGCAGAATAAGCAATAGCAGAAGCAGAATAGGCAACAGTAGTTGAAGAAGAGGTAGCAACAGAAGCAGATTAAGCAGCAGAAACAGAATAAGCAACAGTAGCATTAACAAAATAAACAGCAGCAGCAACAGCAGCAGCAGCAGCAGCAGCATTAAATATTTTGAGCAATAAGACATGTTAATTCTCTTCCTTCATGTTTTCACATCGGCCGAGTTACCAGAAAATGTGGAGGACAGAGAACCTTCCACTTGACCCTCCTGATCTCCTGTGTCTAATTAGATAAAATCGTACCAAGTTCTTCAGCAGTAAGCACTGATACAGCGCGTAAGTTATTCTGGGAACCATCGTGGAAATCAGTTTGTTAATCAAGATCTATTGATATAAACTCGTAAAGCTAGCTATACACGTCTGTATCTATACATAGTTTTCTCTCTCTCTCTCTCTCTCTCTCTCTCTCTCTCTCTCTCTCTCGCTCGCTCACACACGCTAGTCGTTGTCTCCGGGGAGAATGCAGTCAACCCCTCCAGCGCTCTTCAGTGGTACATAAAGAGCCAATAATACCTGGCAGCTGTCATGCATTTGTACAATCCCAAGGCAGCGGTAGCTCCTCCCTCACGACACCAGCAGGTGAATGAGACGAGCAGGTGAATGAGGCGAGCAGGTGAATGAGGCGAGCAGGTGAATGAGGCGAGCAGGTGAATGAGGCGAGCAGGTGAATAAGGCGAGCAGGTGAATGAGACGAGCAGGTGAATGAGACGAGCAGGTGAATGAGACGAGCAGGTGAATGAGACGAGCAGGTGAATGAGACGAGCAAGCGAATGAGACGAGCAGGTGAATGAGACGAGCAGGTGAATGAGACGAGCAAGCGAATGAGATGAGCAGTTGAATGAGACGAGCAAGTGAATGAGACGAGCAAGTGAATGAGACGAGCAAGCGAATGAGACGAGCAGGTGAACGAGACGAGCAAGCGAATGAGACGAGCAGGTGAATGAGACGAGCAGGTGAATGAGACGAGCAGGTGAATGAGACGAGCAGGTGAATGAGACGAGCAGGTGAATGAGACGAGCAAGTGAATGAAACGAGCAAGCGAATGAAACGAGCAAGCGAATGAGACGAGCAAGCGAATGAGACAAGCAAGCGAATAAGACAAGCAAGCGAATGAGACGAGCAGGTGAATGAGACGAGCGGGTAAATGAGACGAGCAAGCGAATGAGGCGAGCAGGTGAATGGGGAGACAGTGTATTAATTAGGCAATCCCCTAAGAGATACTTTTAAGAGATTGCTTAATTTTTCTTAATCTTCCTTCAAGAATTTAATTTCCAGCTAGAGAACCCCTTACACGCTCTGTTTATATAGGTCATTAGTAATTTTAGTTTCAATGCGATAATCTGAGAAAGCCTCTTCTGATGGGCTTCAAAATTTTAACACTAGTGTATCCTACCCAGGAGGAGGCTGGAATTGTTACTGGGGTGTGTAGGTGCCAATCTGCCATTGCCATTTTAAAATGGAACCGTTTTTGCGTGAAATAATTCGATTATATCACCTCTGAACGTCTTTAACTTTTAATAGCTGATGCATTTTATGAAAAGAATAATGGCCTATATGATTAGGCTTTGTGGAAGTAAATATTCCAGTTTGCTAGCATAGCTAATAAGACACATGTGCAACAGTTAGACTTCTTTATTCCGAAAAGTTTCGTCTACACAGGACGGGTTATTTGTGTATTAATGAAATACCAGGTATTGAACGGGAGAAACCACATATCAGGATGAAAATTTGAAAGGATTAGTTATTTTCATAATGCATTGCGGTATAAAGCGCAACTAAAATGAGAGTCAACTGATGAAATGAAGTAATTTGCCGAAAAGTATTCAGAAAATGATATAGTATGAACAGAGAGAGATTGTGACTCAGCCAAAGATGAAGAGGAAATAAAAAACAATGTATGAAGATAGAGGTACTATAGAGAACGAAGGTCAGAAAAAAACGTGAAATGAGCAGAAGAGCCGGCAATGAATATGCTACAAGGATGAGAAGAGAGAAAGAGTTACAATTTGAGAATGTCAGCAATAGCCAGGATTGAATTTAAACGCTGGGAAGTCACATCAGAAAAAAGATAATAAAAACCAGGTAATAAAACTGAAAAAGGAGGAGAGCTTAAATACAAATCTAGGAAGTTGAAGAAATAATGTAGAGTTCCCAGTGGACTTGGTGGCAACGCCAGAGTCAAAGAGAAAGGTAACATTAACGGGTACTGGGCACCATGTACACAACACTGACACAGGTGGACATAAAGAAATTGAGTTAGATATATTAAAGAAAGGGAACCCCAGAAAGTGTCATTATGAATTCTGCGAGAAGAAAAAGCAGCATTGTCTAAATGCCACTAACTGATACTTACCAGTCAGTGGATACTGAATAATTACAGGTCTGGAAGACAGTAAATGTGGTCCCAGTATTTAAGAAAGAAGACAGGAAGCGTTAAAATACTGGCTTTTATCACTGACATGCATCTTATGTAAAGAGGGAAGACAGAAGGAGAATGGCGGAGCACATGCAGAAAGTGGTTTCATAAACAATATTATGGGTAAAGGATTCAGGGACAGGTTTCTCCAGCCTCCACATCCAGTCTCAAACTCTTCGTCTCGTAGACTTCACTCTCGTCTACAAAATGATATTGGGATCAGGTATTTTACAGATTTTTTTTTTTTTTTGAGAAATAAGTGAATCCGTTTTCTCTTCTGTTTCCTCTTTGTCTTGCTCACATTTTTCTTCTCTTCATTTTCCTTCATCTCATCTTTTCAAGATTATTTTCTTCCACTCGTCTTTTTCCTCTCGTTATCTCTTTCGTCTGCTCCCTCTCGTCTGCTCCCTCTCGTCTGCTCCCTCTCGTCTGCTCCCTCTCGTCTGCTCCCTCTCGTCTGCTCCCTCTCGTCTGCTCCCTCTCGTCTGCTCCCTCTCGTCTGCTCCCTCTCGTCTGCTCCCTCTCGTCTGCTCCCTCTCGTCTGCTCCCTCTCGTCTGCTCCCTCTCGTCTGCTCCCTCTCGTCTGCTCCCTCTCGTCTGCTCCCTCTCGTCTGCTCCCTCTCGTCTGCTCCCATTTCATGCCTTCTAGCTAGGAAAAAATCCCCGAAAGTATTTTACAACACTATTGCTTAATGCATCTTTCGGAAACTAGTTCTATAAAATTCAACTATTTTTTAGTTGAAAAGTGTGTGATATTTCAAGGCAGTATCTTGACAGGTGAGTTCCTGGTGTAGCCGTCAAGTGCATTAAAAGCAACACAGCTATACTTGTCGTAACTGAAGAATTTTAATAAACAAGAGCAGGTTTTAGTGTGTTTGTGTACTCACCTGTTTGTACTCGCCTAACTATGGTTGTTTGTACTCGCCTGACTATGGTTGTAGGAATCGATTCTCAAGATCTTGGTCTTGCCTCTTAACTTGCCACTTTTCAGATTCACTTCAAGCTTCGTAGGCCCTATCGTACCTGCTCTTAAAACTATGCATGTAGTTCTTCCTCCACCACTTCCCCCCACCACTTCCCAACCACTCAGACTAAAGAAATACTTCGTAACATCCCTGTGGCTCATTTGTGACTACCAGCGGTGTTCCCGATGTACCGCGTCTCACCTCTCGAACAGCTTATTCCTGTCTACCTTATCAGTTCTCCTGAGCATTCTGCTTATTGTTATGTCCTCCCTGGTTCTTATGTCCCTCAGTGTCGTTGTACCAGTTCCATTAGCCTCTCCTCGTGCCTCATGCTCCTTAGCTCAGGAATACTTTTGCACATTTTCCAGTTTCTTAACAAGCTGCATACTCCAATATGGGCCTAAGTTTATTGTGTAAAGAACCAGGAATAACTCTTTGTTGAGATTTATGATTACTCTTAGATTTGCCAGACGAGCATTGGCTGCAGAGGATATTCAGCTGCAAGCAACAGGCGATATATTGGGCACTTTTTTTTTTTTTGAGCGAAGTCTGCAGTCTGTCTCCTTAGTTTATACCCCATTTTCGTTTCTTCCTCCTCCTACACTCTTCATGATCTTGCACTTACTAAGGTTGAATTCAAGCAACCACTTATATGATCACTGTTGCAATTTGTTCTCATCTGGTTTTATTCTCATTACTTTTACATCAGCAAACAAGGATATATCTCAATCAATCCTATCTGGAATGTCAGTTCACATCAAACAGAAACAGGACTGTTCCAAATACTGATCCTTGCGGAAGTCCAGGAAAGAAGTCCAGGAAAGGGGTCAACGCTGCATGTGGAGTTGCCTGAATTAGGGTGTTGTCATCTCCAGGCCCCTCGTCCGCTACTCGCCTTCACTCTCGAGGGATTCTCAACATACTAACTTACCTGTTCTGTCTCCATCATGTTCCCAATTTAGGTAGCCATGACAACAGCATTGTGAGGTCTTTCGGCACGCTTTCTGTCACAATATTCTGTCCCGACCTATATGGGACCAAAGGTTAATTTAATCGGGCGAGGTTTGCCAAACCACCGCCTGATCCTATGAAAATTCGCCAACTGCTCGATCACTTTCTCTCCTGTGTTTTTACCATTTCGCTTGTTGCCTCTCTTATCACTTTCTTAGCCTCCTGATCTTCAGAAAATATCATTGCTAGTAACTTTCATTTTGCTGGGCTCCCTCTTCATCCTTTAGGTTTTCTGCCCTAACTGACTTCTCTCTCAATTCCTTCATGGTCTCCTTCAAATCTTTTACTTACTCTTGCAATTTAGGCCTTTGCCTTTTGCAGCCCACTTTTAACTGTTCTGCAACCTCTTCCCTGGCTTTGTTATATACTGCCAACGTTTCGTCCCGGAGGGAAGTGAACTACCTTTTAAAAGTCTCCCACATGATTCTTCTCTCTATAGTCTCTTTCTTATCATTTCCTCTTCCAGCCACAGGGCCCTTTCCTCTGCCACAGTCGTCCTATTTACATATTCTATGATTTTATCCCTTACTTCGGTACAAATTGCTACAGTTTCTCTCCCCTGGGAATTGAACTTCCCCTCAAGTTCTTCTGTCAGTGGGTCTTCATGTCAACCATTACCGTTCCCAGCCAGTGCCACCCACCTCCTTTTTTCCTTTTTTTTTTTTTTCTCAGGGTTTGACAAGGTTAGGTTAAGGATCCCAAGCTTTATTGATAAGTTATTTACAAGTTAAGGATTCCTAACTTTGACAAGCTAAGAGCTGTTACCTACATCAACTCATTGGAAAGTATTTTTATTGTTATGAAACATGCAAGTATTTTTATTATGAAATATACAAATAGGAAACAGGATGAAGTTGGAGCCATCTGTGGGCCGGCATTTTCATTTGATCAACTGAGTTTATCTCGTTGACATCATAATGCTGTACGAATGTGTTCTAGATTCGAGTCATCCTGGGGATAAATGATCTCAGATGAAGTGGTGTTCTGGAGAAAGGTACAGCCAGAGTGAAGTTGCTGTTTTTGCCCGTCTTGTGGTATAGAAGCTTGCTTCTCGCTGTCCTCGTAATGGATCCAAGTGTGGTACTTTGACAATATTGGCCTTGTACATAACAGTAAAGCCACCCACATCCGTCCTGTGTTGAAGGCTCTGCTGAAATGATAGATCTTCAACACAGGAGGGATGTGGGTGATCTTCCCTTCCCTCCTTTCCCCGTTTTTAAGAGTGCCTTTGACTTGACATATTTTTTCTCTTAAAAAGCGTGAGTGTGTTTTCTGAACTCTTGCTCTTTTGAGTTCTCACCTAATTCCCGAAGGGTCGACAATCCAAATGAATTCTTTATGGACAAGACCCAATATTTGGTCATCTCTAAATCCTCGGATATTATCCCAACACCACAAGACTTTGAAAAGGCAATAAATGAAATGAGCATACACTATGCCACAGACACAGACTCATGGAACTCCGTGTTCATGAAGAACTGCAAGAAGCCCCTGTCACGTGCCCTCAGCATTTTATGGAGAGGGAGCATGGACACAGGGATCATCCCACACTCACTAAAAACAGACATAGCCCCACTCTACAAAGGTGGCAGTAAAGCAATTGCAAAGAACTACAAACCGATAGCACTAACATCCCATATTATAAAAATCTTTCAAAGGGTTCTAAGAAGCAAGATCGCCAGCCACCTAGATACCCATCAGTTACACAACCCAGAACAGCATGGGTTTAGAACAGGTCGCTCCTGCCTGTCTCAGCTACTGGACCACTATGACAAGGTCCTGGATTCTGTAGGGGATAAACAAAATACAGATGTAGTATACACACTTCGCAAAAAGCTTTTGACAAGTGTGATCATGGTGCAATAGCGCACAAAATGCGTGATAAAGAAATAAAAGGAAAAGTTGGTAGATGGATCTATAACTCCCTGACAAATAGAACACAAAAAGTAGTAGTAAACAGAGAAAAGTCTGAGGCAGCTACAGTGAAAAGCTCTGTTCCACAAGGCACAGTACTCGCTCCCATTCTATTCATCTTCATATCTGACATAGACAGAGGTGTAAGCCATAGTTCCGTGTTTTCCTTTGCAGATGACACCCAGATTGACATGACAGTGACCTCCATCGATGACGCTGCAAGACTCGAAGCGGACATCAAAACAATGTGAAGCTCAATGAAGAGAAGTTTTAACTACTCATATATGGAAAACTTGAGGAAATTTAAACTATCAGGGTATACAACAAATTCTAACCATACAATAAAGAGAAAAAGTAATATGAATGAAGGACCTGGGAGTGATAATGTCAAGAGGATCTCGCCTGCAAAGACCACAACAATGTATCTACTGCATCTGCTAGGAAAATGGTAGGTTGGATAATGAGAATCTTCAAAACTAGGGACGCCAAGCCCATGATGATTCTCTTCAAACCGCTTTTTCTCTCTAGGCTGGAATACTGCTGTACACTAACTGCCCCCTTCAGGGCAGGCGAAATTGCTGACCTGGAGAGTGTACAAAGAACTTTCACGGCACACATAAGTACGATAAGGCACCTAATTACTGGGGACGGTTGAAGGCCCTTGATTTGTATTTCCTGGAACGCAGGCGAGAGAGATACATGATAATATACTTTGTAAATCCTAGAGGGATTACCAAACTTGCACACGAAAATCACTCCCTATGAAAGCAAAAGACTCGGCAGGAGATGCAACATTCCCCCAGTGAGAAGCAGGGACGCCACAATTACACTGAGAGACAACACAATAAGTCTCCGGGGCCCAAGACTGTTCAATTGCCTCCCAGCATACATAAGGGGGATTATCAATAGACCCCTGGCTGTCTTCAAGAAGGCTCTGGACAGGCACAAAGTCAGTACCTGAACAACCGGGCTGTTGTTCGTATGTCAGTTTGCGTGGTGCCAGCAGTAATAGCTTGGTTAATCAGACCCCGCTCCATTACGAGGCCTGGTCTCAGACCGAGCCGCAGGGACGTTGACTCTCGAACCTCTCTTCAGGTAAACTTCAGGTAAAACCTGTGTTTAGTTGCGGGGATTGACTTTCTGTTCTTGGCACTTCCTCTCATTTCCTTTTTTAAACTGTGTATAGACTTTGCTTCCACCATTTCAACATCCGCCTTTTCATTAACTACCCAAACACATTTCTAATGTCGGTTTCACGTATTTTAGGAACCAAAATACATCGCTTTTCCTAAGTTATTTCACTACGGCAATGAAAACAGTTTCTCAGGCGAGAGAATAATCCCGGGGCTGCATATTCTTAGATACGTCTGGCCTTTGAGGGAGGTTCGTTGATACTTTTGATCAAGGGAACTGGAACTACTTTCGTTTTTCTTGGATTGAATATGATCGCCTTTTATCCCCCATTCTCTAAGAGCTGTATGCTCTAGAAAGGGTTCAGTGTTCCAAATAAATAAAATAATAAAATCCCTGTGTGTCTGACATGCAGGGTCTTGAAAGACTCAGTTGAAGATCATGGCTGCTGTTAGTGTTGCCAGGTGCTCATCGGCTCATTCGACAGACGTTCTCCTCCAGGAATATGCTTAACCTCAAGTTTTTTCTTTGGCTAATAAGCATGGCACTCTTGGAGATGGTGGAAAATCAAGCCATAAAAACTGTGCTCTGAGCTGTACAGTGAATTAGAACGTCCTGTCTTAGGCGAGAATCCCAGCGCTTTCTGACCTTAGCAAAAGAGATGAATATATAAACTTCTTCATTATAGCCAAAATCCTTCTTCGACAATACGATTCCCTGCAGGAGTGCCAAGCAACACTGGCACTCATAAATTAACTTCTGTAACCACTGCCATTAAACCAGGATCAAGCTGAAACTTCCGTCTCTCAAGTATTCCTAGGGACTATGACCTTGGAATGCCTATTCTTCTTTTCTGCCACCTATATTTAGAGTGATCTTGTGATATCAAGGACATCGCTCCCCAACACAGTCACCTGTGTTACTGAAGACCAACGACCTGCCGCGCCCGCATCACAGTACCAGCACAGAACAGATCATCTTATGACAGAGCTGCGTGTGAAGTGATTTCTTCCCGACGAATAAAAAAAACCACTTCTGTAGCACTAAATAAACACGTTCCTTGGTAAATGTCTTGTTTTACTCCAGTTGTCAGCAGCTTGCATGTTATTTCATTTAATTATCCAAGGGTTGCGTGTCCTCTGGTGACACGCGAGCACGCGCAGAGCGCCAGCACACCGCTGATCATAACTGCCAGGATTATCACATCAAACAGGTAACTTCAGAGCTCTCGTGAACCACAGATTCACACAAGAGGATGAGTTATGCACGAGAACCAGTTCAACTATCGCCTAACTAGGAATATCGTCAGTCCAGGTATCCTCGACCAGACCTGGTATTAAGGCGTTTCAGAACACCCAGTATCTTATACCAGACATCCTGTACTAGACCAGCCATCCTACATCAGACCAGGACCCTCACAGACTCAGTATCCTACACCAGACGACCTTAATATTCTCCCCCTGGCAGTGAAGGTGGTGAGGATCAGGAAGATAATTACGTTGCAGACATAAGATGCTGAGGAGTAACGAAGGATGCTGAGTAATGAGTTCCTCCCTCCACCACGTCACTCACATCATCCTCAAGTATTCCACAAGTTACACGAGTGTATATATGTATGTGTATACATGCTTGTATATACTAATATTAGTATGTGTATATGACTCACGAAATCGTAATGACACGATTGCAAACAAACCATACCCCGGCCGGGATTGAACCCGCGGTCAGAGAGTCTCAAAACTCCAGACCGTCGCGTTAGCCACTAGACCAGCTAGCCACAATAAGATTCGTCCAACTAGGTATATTTCTACACCATAGGAAGGTTAGCACAGGCACCACTGTGACCACAAATGCCGCGGGTTCAATCCCGGCCGGGGTATGGTTAGTATGTGTATACACTTGTGTTCAAACGTACATGTGTGTGTATGTGTATGCATACGCTCGTTAACATACAAGCACGTTTAAACATATATTGGGTGACATTGCAATAAAAAACTAATGATTGGCTGGTCCAGTAATCTGTTAAGGTCTATGTGTCTGTCTCATTCTTTTTACTTATCTGCCTCTCAGACTCTAAGGTGTTTTTGAAGCCGGTGAAGAGTTCTTGATCCACAGAACTGGAGTTACTCTGCCTTTTATTGACTTGAGTCTGACTGCCTCCCTATCCTCAAGTGACCTCTACGGGTTTAGTGATCTTCCATGAAGGATATTTTTGGAGTCAGCGCCCCCGCGACCCGGTTCCACACCAGGCCTCTTGATGGATCAAGGCCTAATCAACTAGGCTGCTGCTACTGGCCGCACGCAGCAGCCCAGCGTGCTGCCAGTAGCAAGCCAGTTCCTCAGGAACTGACCTGAGGAATTCATCAAGTTCCTTCTTGAAGACAAGGTTCCGTTGGTAATCCTATTTATCTATAACAGGAGATTGCTTAAAAGTATTGGTCCCCTTACACTTTGATCTTTTTTCACAAGTGACTTTATAACTTTTGTATATAGTATTTTGTTTTTCTTCTCTCTATAACACGTCTTAGAGAGGATGAAGTGGCGCTTTACCGACTACGAAGAAAATAACAAGAGTCTTACAACAGGCTTTTACTGGGACCACTTTTTGCTTTGTGTAGAGTTTTGTCGAGACTTCATAAAGTTCTCCTCAGAGCGAAACATTGTCAAAGTACAAGGTCGTCCTGGAAACAGTAAATGGCGACGACCTGAGGGAGATGGAGACGAACATATTAATTTAAAACACATTTATTGAAGACGCTTTGGTATTGCGACCTTAGGTTAGGTAAGGTAAGCTTAGGTAAGGTAAGCTTAGGTAAGGTAAGCTTAGGTAAGATTAAGTTAGTTAAAGTTAAGTTAGGTTAGGTTACATTAGGTTAAGTAAGATTTGTCAGGAAACTGGAAGTGTGTTTCCTGATGCGGGTCTAAATCATATGGATGATCCGCAGCTGGAACTTTTGGTCATCTGACCGAGGCCTTCCGCTGGCTTACCGGTCCTCCCCTTTAAAAATTTTGTTATGTGAATGAGGCTGCGACCTCGAGGACTCCAGATTCAAGCAAAGTGATGAAAGTCCCAAGAATGAAACAAAAGTGTCCTAAGTGAATGCCCTTCGTGTCCACTTCGCTCTAAAACGTGTCCTGTCGTTATCCCAGTTTTAGAGACACTAAAAGCTAGCACTGGTCTCACATTACAGGTCCTCGTCATAACAGAAACTAATCAAAAGTCGCATCACATCAAGGCTTTAATTACACCTGAGCCACATCATTAACTGGCCTCCTATTACCTCCTTAATGAATTCCTGTGACTCTGAAGGAAATAGTGTAGCATTTGATCACAGTGACGTACGGTGCTTCCCCTGAGCCCCAGCTGCTCTGATTGCTGTTGTATTTATAGGAAGCGTTAAACATGTATGGATTATTGGGCGTAAGAAAAAGGAGTGGTGGAGGGTCGATCCTCCTCCTCATAAAGGTGAGACAAATGCTACACCTGCAGCCAATGTCGTCAAGTGGGTTTAGGACTTTGTGTCCGTCCATTCGTCCGTCTATTAGTCCGCCAGTCTGCCCCCTCCCTCCCTCCATCCCTCCCTCCCTCTCTCTCTCTCTCTCTCTCTCTCTCTCTCTCTCTCTCTCTCTCTCTCTCTCTCTCTCTCATAGCCACGAAAGACGACAGTAATGGAGCAGGTAATAGCAATTAAGAAGGATGTAGGAGAGGTAACGAGGAGGAACATGTTTGTGAGGACCTGAGCTGTTGCTTCCAGCTACCTGCATCAAGATTGCTCACTTGACAATAATAATGAAGAAAAAACAAACAGGCTTTGCAGAACTTTTATCGGGACAACATTTCGCTCAACGTAGAAGAAACATTGTCATGATAAAAAATAGAAAGTTATTCTGCAGCATGTGTATTTTTTTTTCGACAGTCGATTCAAAATAACCACCGAGGAAAACGAGGAGAACGACGGAAAGCAGAAGAGAAAACACAAACATGAAAGAAACATAAGTAATATAGGATGAATTTATTTATCTTCTCGTTTCGCCCTTCCTCTCTCCCTAAACCATTTATAAAACCTCGGTGAGAGAGAGAGAGAGAGAGAGAGAGAGAGAGTGAGCGAGAGTAATGAGAGTACGTGTGTCTGGTTTCTAACTATATGAGCTGAGGTACTGAATGAACCACTTGTAAACATCTGCCAGCAACTGGAAAGAGGATACTGTACAGAAACCAGGAAATGCCTCAACATTCATAAAAGGGGAGAGGCGGCACAGCATCACATGCCTCACTGATCCGTAAACTACTTAGGATAATGAAGCAACAAGAACGAGTGTGGGGCACCTGGTGACCCATTGGAGATCTACCGGTTAACAGATCAAGCAGAGAAGAAAAAAAAACTATACTCTGGGAGTGGTACCGCTCCTGAAATGAGTAAATGACATCCTTGATGAGATGTACGTATCATCATCTCCGAACGATGTTAAGCTGAATTGGGCAAATATTCTTGTTAGTGGGTTTGGGTTTGAGAAGGACTTGCCTACCATGGGCCAACAGGCCTGCTGCAGTGTACCTCATTTCATACATTCTAATGTTAACAGCAAAAATGCCGGATATGACAGGCGAATGTAATCAAGAAGAGCTGGACTACAGGACAAAATTCCTGTTAGAATTTAACCTAAGCAAGTGCAGTCATACAGAAAAAAAACTGAAAGAAAACTGAAAACGAAGTACATATTGTGAAAAACTAATGATCACAAATCTCACACATTTGAAATACATATGGACAAATTTCATTTTGTACGAGAATTTACATTACATGGAAATATAATCAAGAAAGATTATGCTAACTCTTGCAAAATCCATAAGATTTATATCGTTTTGGCCAAATATAAACCTAAGACAAAAACGAAAAAAAAAATAGAATAGTCGAGATAACAGAAATATGCGAGTTAGACTAAATAAGTTATCAGCGGTCCTTTACCAGATAAATTTATATTTGTGTCTTGACAAAGATCACAGAATTAATGTCGGGTCAAAACAATGAAGAGAATATACGAGGACGGTCAATGATAATTGAACGGACACTGAGCCAAGATTCATCAGGCTTATATTATTATAATCAAGAGGGAAGCGCTAAACCCGGATGATTATACAGCGCCTGTGGGGGGGAGATGTGGAAGGCATTCAGGCTTAATTCGGGGAACTGGAGCACAGATCCAATTCCCTCAATCAAGAGCCCCTCACCAACATCAAGGAACCTTCCATGAGGGGTATCAGGCTTATAATATGCTAAGGCAGTAATTTTTTGGGGGGTTCCTGCCTTTAGAAGTTTACTATAGGTGTAGAGCTTGTAGTTCCTACATGGAAGGTTTTCTATAGTTTGTCCCTTCAGCAGCACGTCGCTCAAATATGGATTCTGTAGCACACGTGGGATATCCAAAATTTATTTCAAGTGAAACTCTCCAAAATGATTCTCAAGTCAGAGTTTGAGTTATTATTCAGTGCCGCACATGTGTTGGATGCGTCTACCAGATGTTTGTTGTGTCTTTAATGAATGACAAATATATGTTCTGCTTTATTTTATTTTTATTAAAGTGTCAATTAGCCCGAGATTTTTCTTTTTTAATTTTTTTAAATATGATGCAGTAGGTTTTTGCGTTTAGTGCACTGAGGGGAGGGAGGGAGGGAGGGAGGGAGGGAGGGAGGGAGGGAGAGAGAGATGGATGGTGAGGGCAAGAGACGGAAATTATGGCGTCAAATTAAAAATTATGCAAGTTAAGAGGACGTGTTTTTTTCAGTGGTCGCGTGAGGTTCCTTCAAATACAACAAAAAAATAATCCATTATCAGATAATTGGTCGATTTTCCTGACTGCTTGGCGGGGCATAGTCTCTCTCTTTCTCTCTCTCTCTCTCTCTCTCTCTCTCTCTCTCTCTCTCAATAGACTTGTCTAGTCCCTCGCTTCCTATCCAATTTTTTTTTTCTCGTACAAGATCCTTCCTTTGACCTCATTTGTGCGTTCCAAACATGAGGGAGGGAAAAAAGTCAAGTTTTTTCTGTTAATATACGAGACATGTTCATTCATTTTGTTCATAACACTCTCAGAAATGCATAGCCGATATTTCTACCATTATTAATAGTTATAGTAGATATTATATTAATAGGGAAGCGCTAAACACTTAGAGGTCATGCAAAAGCGGGAAATAAATGTTGATCATGTTTGATACAAAAAAAAAAAATCCAGAAGAGTTTAGAGTAAATTTGACGAAAAAAACTTTACCATTATCAAAGCACCGTCAAGGAGTGCATGACCACCAATTAAATTTATGTAGTCTTTTGACAACAGTAAACTAGCCATAACGGTCCACAGGATAGATGTGGGATGCAAAATAAACTAGCTGCTAGCCGTCATGTGACGGGTATGGAAATAGTGACACAGACCGTGGCGTGTTCTATGTATCACAAGAACTATGCCCGAAGTTGGCCACATATTTCCTTAGTTTATTCCCTGAACTCATGTTTCGCTTTGATAAACTGATAGAAATTATCTGTAGGTTGCTTGTAGTCTCTTCCAGGGGGTTTTCGCCCCCACTCGCTGACCAGCCCCCCTCCCTCCCTCCCTCCCTCCCTCTCTGCTTCAGCTGTTTTGCCACTTTATGTATGTTATGCAGGTTTCTGCATTGCATTGTAATGTATAAATAGTGGAGAAGTATGCCATAATTTTTATTGTAAATCATAATGTATGAACTATGGATAAATGTCACTCATAATTTTAGAAATATGCTATGCATTTGTGGATACTGTAAAGTAGTGTAAACTGTGAAATGTAAGGAAATCCTGCCAGTTACTTATTTACCAATCGTGTTTTGGTTAGCGGGTAAGCGTGGGTGGCTTGACTTTGGAGTCACGTGGAGGAGCGGCATGGAATGAAGATACTCTCAGGTGATGGGACTCTGAGCTAAGTTTGAACTCTTTTTGTTAGACAACTCAAGCCATAGGTTCTTTTATGGTTTACCAATATGCTCACCTAGGCTCTGATATGGTCAGGGTTCTGTGGGATGAGTGAGGACTGAGATAGGATGAAATGGGGTCGGTGGAAGAGTAAGGAAGGCCTGGCGCCCGCTGGTCCATGTGTTTATGTTTTGCTGCGACTCTCCAGCCCCTGGCTCCTTATGTACCTTGATTTGGGCGTTTAGGCGAAGTGATATCTGAAGGTGTTTTTCTAGTGTGTGTATATAGTGTTACTACTAATAAATGCATATTTTCCTAAGTAGAAATTTTGCCTAACCCTCTGATAGCCAACCCATTGAAGTAATAAATGTGGGTTTAGCGCTTTCTGTTTTGACTGGGATGTCCCTGGGTGGCCTAGATTTACTTGAGATGTATGCAAGTTTTACCCCTGCCTTTATACAAGGTCCCTAGGCCCCAGGAAATCACACTTTCTGCGTAACATGGGGGCCTGTCCGGGAGCAATGTACCTTCCCATTTTGACTTCGTGTACATTCACACGCTGATTGCTCACGTACTTTCCAAGGTGAGTTATAAACTACTTTATCACGTTGAGGTATCATGTACATTCTCACGCTGAGTACCGTGAGGCCAAAGCTTCCCACTGTAGCAGCCCGTGATTGCACTCTGTTTACTGTTACTCTCCGAGTTCAATGTGTTAGGAAGCTAACACATCTGCCAACCTTCCCAGTTATTCCTTTTGCACGCATTTTGTGTGCAATTACCCCATGGTCGTTTGTGCAGTCACTGTATACATGTGAATTTTGCTCATCTTTAAGTGCATCCAAGACCATTTAATAGTGCAGCAATTGTGAAAGGCATTAGCTGCCTGTACTGAACCCATGTTGACTTGAGTTGTGCAACTGTAATTCCACGTAGCTTGTATTCTTTCTTTTTAAAATCTTTTAAAAAATCTTGATAGTGTGGGATGTTAGGACTATTGGCTACACTACCTCCTTTGTGGAGTGGGTCAATGTAAGTGATTTTTAGTTGTGTTATGACTCCAGTGTCTAGGATTTTCCAGAGAATATTTATGGCACACTGGTCGGGGCCTGGGGCAGACTGCATGGGTAAGCATTTTGTCTCTCATTCATGGAGAACTCATTTGGGTCGTCAATCTTTAAGCAGATTAGTGGCTCACTGAACACTGACTTATACCGAGACTTAAATATTTCACTCATTCCTTTATCATCAATGTATGTCCCATCTCTTTTAATCAAGTGCCCGATACTAGCTATTGTTTCTGACCTGAAGTTTGTATATGCCAGGAAGTATTTTGGATTTCTCTCAGTTTCACTTATGGCTCTGTCTCTTCTGAACTCTATGAGGTATTCAATTTTAGCTCAACGTTTTCTAGTTCTCTAGCCAGTGTTGGGTTTTGTCCTTCAGAGTCAACTGCCTTTGAGGAACTCTGTTATTCCTCGTCCTCGTCCTCGCGCCTCTCCTTTCCCAACCTGCACATTCTCCACCTCCTTCGTAACGGTGTGTGTCTGGAGCAAACTTCTAATGCTGAAATCATCCTCTCGATACACTGCTTTAGGTTATCGTTTATCATATTTCAACAATCTCACGAGTTATTAGTTCCCAGTTTATGTCCTTGTCGTTAAGTTAAATTTGATAAACATGTCCGCATGACTCTTTTACTGATTATGACCAGTGGTTACATTATGACCAGCGGTTATATCTGTTTCAACCTCTGTTAGGTTGTGGCCTGAGTTTACTGTCGTCCACACTGTAATGTTCCCAACCAGGTCTTCTTTATTACTGATTACAACAACAACAGTTGCAGAAGGGTTAACGACACCAAGCGAGGAGGGGGATGCCAGGCGAGGGAGGGGGCGCCAGGCGAGGGAGGGGACGCCAGGCGAGGGAGGGGACGCCAGGCGAAGGAGGGGACGCCAGGCGAGGGAGGGGACGCCAGGCGAGGGAGGGGACGCCAGGCGAGGGAGGGGACGCCAGGCGAGGGAGGGGACGCCAGGCGAGGGAGGGGACGCCAGGCGAGGGACGGGACGCCAGGCGAGGGAGGGGGCGCCAGTCGAAGGAAGGGACGCCAGGCGAGGGAGGGGACGCCAGGCGAGGGAGGGGACGCCAGGCGAGGAAGGGACGCCAGGCGCGGGAGGGGACGCCAGGCGCGGGAGGGGACGCCAGGCGAGGGAGGGGACGCCAGGCGAGGGAGGGGACGCCAGGCGAGGGAGGGGACGCCAGGCGAGGGAGGGGACGCCAGGCGAGGGAGGGGACGCCAGGCGAGGGACGGGACGCCAGGCGAGGGACGGGACGCCAGGCGAGGGAGGGGGCGCCAGTCGAAGGAAGGGACGCCAGGCGAGGGAGGGGAAGCCAGGCGAGGAAGGGACGCCAGGCGAGGGAGGGGACGCCAGGCGAGGGAGGGGACGCCAGGCGAGGGAGGGGACGCCAGGCGAGGGAGGGGACGCCAGGCGAGGGAGGGGAAGCCAGGCGAGGGAGGGGATTTGTATACAATTAGCATGTGAGCTAGGAGAGACACGGGAAGGGGAGAAGGAGCAAGGGACAGGAAGAGGGGTGGAGAAAAAGAGGAGCGGAGAAGAGGGGAAAGGGGCGGAGAAAGAGAAAAGAGACACTGAAAAGGGAGAAGGGAAGAAAAGAGAGAAAGGATGGGGAAGAGGGTGAATGGACAGGGATACAGAGAAGAGTTAGGAGTAGGAAGGAGAGAGGGAGATGAAAGGGATGAGGAGAGAGGGAGACCAGAAGTATCACGATTAAGGTGAAGAGGTGATGGAAGGAAGGAAGGAGTTGGGGAAAAAACAGAGATGGAGAGGGGAGGAGTGTGGCAGAAGGCGAAGGAGAGGTAACCGGGAATTGGGGGCGGGGGAAAGAGGACAAGAAAAAAGAAATATACAAGGTAAGAGATTAAAAAGGTAGAGGATTCCGGGGGGATGGAAGAAAGAGAGAGAGAGAGAGAGAGAGAGAGAGAGAGAGAGAGAGAGAGAGAGAGAGAGAGAGAATTGGAGGGTGTTAGGAAGGGCAGGGCAGAATACTGACCGTGAGGGAGCGTGTTATAACTCTCCCAGGAGCTCATCACCCGTGTTGTGCTAATCAGCCAAAGTCATAACCAGGCGCTGAGTGGGCTGGCAAGAGAGGTCTGTCAGAAGTGGGCTTTCATGAGTGGGGGGCTGTCGATGGGCTGTCGAGAGTGGGGGAATTTTCGAGAATCATGAAAAGATAATTCTGTACGTATCTTTTGTAGCTCTCTGTGTCAGCCTCTGCACACGCCCGTCTGGACGAGATCCCTGGCTGACGTTCCTATTGCTGATTGAAAGAATTTATTTACCTGACGTTTCACTGGTTAGTTTATTGTATTTGGGCGGTACGCCCATCCTTGATGGCCTCAAAGAACAAAAAGGCACAATATCGTGATTGGAACAACACACAAATAACCCGCCTCATTAAGTACTGATCATGTAATCTTTAACACCATCTAATAAGGAGTTGCAACTCCTCTCAAGGACGAGTACAAGTGTCACTCGACTTTTCAGTGGCTCTTTTGTTTCTTGAGGTGTTCGCAGTTGTGTACATGTGAAGACCAATACCCGTGTGATGAAAATGGTTTTCAAAATTGACTTGTTGAAGAAGACACTTGTGCAACATTTTGGTATCTTTGAGGAAACGTTTCACCAGCCAGTGGTTTCTTCAGTCCAATACAGAGAATAACAGAGGAAGATGAGGAGTATGGGGCAATCAGTCCCTCAGTCTGGAGTCGATGTGTTCAGACCATCGAGTATGAGATATTTATAGCACATGTGTACATTTCTCAAGATTGATGGACTGAACACATCGACTCCAGGCTGTGAGACTGACTGCCCCATACTCCTATTCCTCAGTTATTCTCCGTATAGGATTAAAGAAGCCACTGGCTGGCGAAACGTTTCCTCAATAAAGACTCCAAAATGTTGCACAAATGTCTCACTCTTCAATCAATATCGGTGTCGTCGAACATGACGTAAATTTTCCATGAACGTATATTCACTTGAACCTCGTGTTTACTATGTTACCACTGCACTTAAGGGAGCCATCAGATCGTCAGATCACTACACTCACATTCCTTCATCCAATATTACTGACGTTGTTGGTCTTTTTTTTTTTATTGGATTCAAACCTGGGGACATTTGTGGCCCTCTAGACGTTATACCGTGGCAGATAAACTACAGTGAGTGATAATTCCCATGAAGGAAGCGAATTCTTTCATGTCCGCCTGGAAAGTCTCTACCTCGAATGATGAATTCACTGAGCTAGCAGTGTTTTCATAAACTTCAAAAGTTTTCTGGAAGTTTGTCATAATGAATCATGGGTTAGGCTTGTGGATCCCGTAGTGCCATTATAAAGGATAGAAAATTTTCTCTCTCACCCCTTGTCCCTTCAGTCGTACGGAGATAAATTTCTTCACATCACAAGTTGGCTGTCAGGAGTGGACTATTAGGAATGGGCTATGAGTGGGCTGCTTGATACTTCACACAAACACATTCATCATCCCCTCCTCCTCCTTCCCCCTTCTGCCCTCTCCACCACCACCACCATAATTCTTACGTTTTCCATGTTTCATCACATACTCTTCAGCTCCCCCACCCCTTCTCCCTACTTTTTTCATCTCCCCCTTTCCTCACGCGTTCCCCACCTTCCAGCGAGTAGTTGTAAGGTGTCTCAAGTGACGAAGCTTGACGAGCGAGGTCCCAAAGGGATCCGTCCTTCGTCTTAGCCTTGTTCTTAATGTATGCTAATGCACCAGAAACTGGGCCATCTAAATTGCAAGGTTCGTGAATGACCTGAATTTAGAACGAGTGGCTCACGCACTAGCTTCGAGTTTTAGGACTCACTCCCCATGGGTTCAAACTCCCACCCGTTCCATGGTTGCGCAGCATCTGTGACCGAGTCTGTAGCAGTTAGAGACCTGGACACGCTGTCGTTAAGGTCGGAACAGCAGGGGATGAAACTCAGTGCGGATATTTTGGATATAATAATGTATAAAATGTATATAATTTGATCGGAAACCCATAATCAATGAACTAAAGAATTCTTAACAATGTTTTGCCGCGAGCAGGAAAGATGATAATATATCAGGCAGGATAGCAAGAGATATCGAGCGTAAAACACTAAAAGCAATGCTAACACTGTTTAATGCACGTGTCAGACCCCACCTTGAATATACTGCCCAAATTATATGAATTATGAATATAGACATAAGAGAGAGCAGAGAAGAAAACTCTTACCCTCATTTTGGAACAATCCGTATAAAGAAAAGCTTTTAAACAGTAAATCTGTTTTCACTTAAAATACAGACTAGGTGGCTCATTCAAACTTTTAAGATCATAAACAGATTTAATATGACCAAGCGTAAATTCAGAAACAGTGGTATGAAACTCTGTGGCATGTGCTACAACACTAATGTTGGTAAAGCAATGCCATAGAACATAGTAGCGCCAAAACAGTTAGTCATCTAAGAACCGGACATGCAAACACTTTGCTTATATAGGGTTCAAATAGTCACATTCCTGTACAAGGCTAAACAGACTGGCTTGTCGAGTAGGTACTGTGCTGTCAGCTGGCCATTCAGGATATGCAGTTCGCCGAGGGTCACTCAGAGCACAGTACTGCCAGTGTTTCGGCTGACAGTAGTAGAACTGCTGCAATGGTGGCAGTTGTAGTTCATGTCTTTAGTACGCTTCCATATTTTCATATCAAATACCCATGCCGATTTTTTGTTTTACGGCCTCTTATTTCTTCTTCCCTCATTCTCTTGATCGTGACTGGAGAGACTGGAGACTGGAGAGACTGGAGAGACTGGAGGGCGAGGAACACCTACCATAATCTCCGTGTGAACTGCTATAATGTTACATAATCTGCCTTAACCTAGTACTACTTACTTCTCATTGTCATCACTTGTACTGAATTACTTAAAATAAAGGAATCCATTATTAGAATTAGTTAAAATAAAGGAATCCATTATTAGAATTAGTTAAAATAAAGGAATCCATTATTAGAATTAGTTAAAATAAAGGAATCCATTATTAGAATTAGTTAAAATAAAGGAATCCATTATTAGAATTAGTTAAAATAAAGGAATCCATTATTAGAATTAGTTAAAATAAAGGAATCCATTATTAGAATTAGTTAAAATAAAGGAATCCATTAGAATTAGTTAAAATAAAGGAATTCATTATTAGAATTAGTTAAAATAAAGGAATCCATTATTAGAATTAGTTAAAATAAAGGAATCCATTATTAGAATTAGTTAAAATAAAGGAATCCATTATTAGAATTAGTTAAAATAAAGGAATCCATTAGAATTAGTTAAAATAAAGGAATTCATTATTAGAATTAGTTAAAATAAAGGAATCCATTATTAGAATTAGTTAAAATAAAGGAATCCATTATTATGGTTCAAAACGAAATACTTGATATTCAGTCTGGACTTCACTATAAAGAATTTTCACTAAGAAATTTATTACAATGCCCAAATTGCATTCAGAAATCTTCCAAGAGATGTAATGGAAATAAACTTTCAGAAAGACTTGACAAAATACCACGTAAGAGGTTATGGATAATAGAAATGCTGTGTAAAGAATAAAAGTTACAAATCTGGTATCGTAATTCACCAACAGAAACAGTGAGTGATGATCAGAGTGACTCACCAGCAGGAAACAGTGAGTGATGAGAGATCAGAGTGACTCACCAGCAGGAAACAGTGAGTGATGATGATCAGAGTGACTCACCAGCAGGAAACAGTGAGTGATGAGAGATCAGAGTGACTCACCAGCAGGAAACAGTGAGTGATGATGATCAGAGTGACTCACCAGCAGGAAACAGTGAGTGATGATCAAAGTGACTCACCAGCAGGAAACAGTGAGTGATGATGATCAGAGTGACTCACCAGCAGGAAACAGTGAGTGATGATGATCAGAGTGACTCACCAGCAGGAAACAGTGAGTGATGATGATCAGAGTGACTCACCAGCAGGAAACAGTGAGTGATGATGATCAGAGTGACTCACCAGCAGGAAACAGTGAGTGATGAT
Organism: Cherax quadricarinatus; assembly: GCF_038502225.1. Classification (NCBI taxonomy): domain Eukaryota; kingdom Metazoa; phylum Arthropoda; class Malacostraca; order Decapoda; family Parastacidae; genus Cherax; species Cherax quadricarinatus. The sequence goes on along the minus strand of NC_091331.1, from coordinate 12,467,245 downwards.
GTTCAGAGACTGACTCACCAGCAGGAAACAGTGAGTGATAATGATGACTGACTCACCAGCAGGAAACAGTGAGTGATGATGTTCAGAGACTGACTCACCAGCAGGAAACAGTGAGTGATGATGTTCAGAGACTGACTCACCAGCAGGAAACAGTGAGTGGCATGGAAGAGGGAAGGGAGTGACGAGTGTTCGAGGTTGTACCTCAGAGATCAGTCCCAGTCCTACACTCATAAGAAGCAGTGGTCGGAGACGTAGAAAATTAGTGTCAAGGTATACAAAATATATCACTGACTGAAATAACGTTAAACATGCATGCAGAATATTCAAAGAACAGCAGCACAGGTAGAACCTGGAAGTGGTTATTAAGGTGAACCTCAGGTTCACACAGACACGTCAAGCCGGGTGTAAGGAATCAATGTTAGGTTTCATAGCATTAGTGTATAACTTATCATAAATAATGCAAATTCTGGTCAGCACACTGGATAGATCACACTTCGAATACTTTGGCAAAAATTCTGGTTTCCAATTTACATCAAACTTGTGAAAACAACTGGAGAGAGCAGAGACAGGCGCGACAAAGATGATATCGATAACAAACCATATGAACCAATTATAATATTTTTTTACTGTAAAGAGAGAGAGACGTTACGATAAGATCTAATTCAAACCTGAAATAAATTATCCTCAAAAACTGTAACCAAAACACTATAGAGTTTTAAGGGACTTTTGGATAAATATTTTTAGAATGATCGTATAATAAGACGGTGTTCACTTTTTTCTCTCTCTCGCTTTACAGTGTGTGCCATATATGTATTTGGTACCTTCTCTACGCTGAGAGAGAGAATGAGAGAGAGAGAGAGAGAGAGAGAGAGAGAGAGAGAGAGAGAGAGAGAGAGAGAGAGAGAGAGAGAGAGAGAGAGAGAGAGAGAGAGAGAGTGAGTGAGTCTGGCTACATCCTTTTACTTGTTGCAATTTGTTACTGGACGACTTCAAGCGTATTCCCATGTGTACAGTATGGCAGAGCACCAGAAAACAGCAGCAGTGTGTTGGGATGGTACTAGTGGCGGCATTAGTAATATTAGTAGTGGTGGTGGTCGTAGGATGAGGTAGCAGCAGTTGCACTGGTAGTTTCTGGTAGTAATAAGAGTGGTAGCTTGAGGCAGCAATAGTATTTTGAGGCAGTAATAGTATTTTGAGGCAGTAATAGTAGTTTGAGGTAGTAATAGTAGCAGTTTTGGTAGTAATAGTAGTAGTAATAAGTACGGTAGTAGCAATAAGAAGATAAGAATTAACACATTTTGTCCTGTTAAAATTCCAACTGTGATTTTTCAATACTGGATTTTGTTATTTCACGTAATTGTTCACACACAGTGTGAACGCAGAGGCTGGAGGGTGGGGAGAGAGCCTACTATTTTTCAATCATAAACTCATCTGTCTTAGTCTTTATCTGTGGCTTAGTTTCACCTCGGATGACCTTCGTATAGACATGAATGTTGTATTCGGATGTTGTCAAGTATATCCCTAATACCATTTTTTATATATATTTTCGTATTTGTTTTTCTTCTTCCGGATATTCGCAGTTTTCATAGATTCGTGTGAATTGGGTTAGTGCTTCAGATATTTTTTTTTCCCTTTATTTGCAGTGCGAAGATTTAGTCTTCCAAAATGTTTTTTTTAAGGTTGAAGGGGATTTTCAGTTGTTTCTCTTTGCAACCTTTTATCATCCTGGTTTCTCTCCACCAACATTACTGTCTCCACCACCACCATCACTGCCTCCACCACCACCATCACTGCCTCCACCACCACCATCACTGCCTCCACCACCACCATCACTGCCTCCACCACCACCATCACTGCCTCCACCACCACCACCATCACCGCCACCACCATCACCGCCAGCACCACCACCGCCAGCACCACCACCACCACCATTCCATCTCCTCGCATTACACCAACATGCACAGCGACAGACACTAACACTCGTAAAGTACCCTTAATTGTGTTAACGTCTGCGGCTATAGTCTTACTGCGTAGTTATTTTATTAATGTTAAAATCCTTCAAGCGTGTTTAAAATGTGCTTTTTTGCCATGTTTTCCACTCAAAGTTGAGAAATATTACAATTGACGGGTCACGTTTTGTGTTGCTAGGAAGGAATTATGTACTGTATACGCATTTACGCACGCACGAATGCACACGCCCACACACACATGCATGCATTCTTTTACTTACACACACACACACACACACACACACACACACACACACACACACACACACACACACACACACACACACACACACACACACCTGCTTCATGTAATGTAATCCATATATTTAAGCAGGAAGCGAGACTAAAAACGCTGAATTATAGGAGGGCATTAGTGACATGTATCCTGTCCACTGTAATGGAGAATACTGTCAGATGCAGTTCCTGGAGACGGACAACTTCATCAGAATAAACAAGGGGCTTTTATGGATGAGCGATGCTGCCTTACAAACCCACCTGACTTCCAGCGGTAACAGAGCGAGACATATGGGTGGACCGCATCTTTCTAGGCTACAAGAAAGCATTTAACATGGTTCATCTCCAGGATCTGAGACACGAGTTAGTAAAGTCTAAGGGAAAATTGTGGATTAAGGAGCACAGAGGAGGTCAGAAGAGAATGACAGTAGAGAAGGAAATGTCAGGATGAGAGGGGAAAACATCAGAATCTCTCAGAATGAGAACTGAAGCCACAGCTGCCTCTGATTTATGTAAATGACCTGTCAGAAAGAACCAAATACTGTGAGCTGTGTCACTAACTAGTATTGTCACCAGCTAATGTTTGGCTGTGCCCTAACTAGTGTTGCGTCACCAGCTAGTGTTTGGCTGTGCCCTAACTAGTGTTGCGTCACCAGCTAGTGTTTGGCTGTGTCCTAACTAGTGTTGCGTCACCAGCTAGTGTTTGGCTGTGCCCTAACTAGTGTTGCGTCACCAGCTAGTGTTTGGCTGTGTCCTAACTAGTGTTGCGTCACCAGCTAGTGTTCGACTGTGTCTGTGTCACCAGCCCAATAACATGAAAATATAATCTTTCGTAGACGACTGCAGTTACAGGCACTATGCCAGTCACAGGCACTATGCCTGTTACAGGCACTATGCCAGTTACAGGCACTATGCCAGTTACAGACACTATGCCAGTTACAGGCACTATGCCAGTTACAGGCACTATGCCAGTTACAGGCACTATGCCAGTTACAGGCACTATGCCAGTTACAGGCACTATGCCAGTTACAGGCACTATGCCAGTTACAGACACTATGCCAGTTACAGGCACTATGCCAGCTACAGGCACTATGCCAGCTACAGGCACTATGCCAATTCAAAACATATATCACCGCTAGACATGTTAACTACACGTTATCAAAGAATCTCCAGCTTTATCACTTTCTATGGCTCATTTTACACGCTTTTCTCTATGTGCTTCCAGTTCTATATGTTTTCTGGGGTTTTTTAATTAAATTACTAACTCTTCTACATCCCATGTATATTTGTATTAGACAGCAAGTTTATTTCCTTCCAAGATTATCACACGATTTTTATATTTTCAGTTTCATGATTTATTAATAAAAAAGAAGCGCTAAACCTACAAGGGTCATAAAACGCCGAGTTTCATGATTTAAGAAAAATAATTGGTTGATAATGACCCACCAATGCTTTCTATTTCTTTTGGTACTCGCTATTTTCTTTCCTCTTCCTTCTCTGTGCAGTCTTATTATATTCGCATTGTAAAATATTTCATAAGTTTCCCTTTTCTCTCTTGTTCCTCTTTTCTCATTCTACTGATGGTCTCTCTTCCCTCTTATATCTATCGGACATTCGAATACTATTCTTAAATCCACACCACTTTACCTCCTCAGAATTATCATCACCTCTGTAGCCATCCTAACTTCCAGCAGCTGCCATGTCTTACACTAGCCATGTCTTACACTAGCCATGTCTTACACTAGCCATGTCTTACACTAGCCATGTCTTACACTAGCCATGTCTTACACTAGCCATGTCTTACACTAGCCATGTCTTACACTAGCCATGTCTTACACTAACCATGTCTTACACTAACCACGTCTTACACTAACCACGTCTTACACTAACCATGTCTTACACTAACCACGTCTTACACTAACCATGTCTTACACTAACCACGTCTTACACTAACCATGTCTTACACTAACCATGTCTTACACTAACCACGTCTTACACTAACCATGTCTTACACTAACCATGTCTTACACTAACCACGTCTTACACTAACCATGTCTTACACTAACCACGTCTTACACTAACCACGTCTTACACTAGCCATGTCTTACACTAACCATGTCTTACACTAACCATGTCTTACACTAACCATGTCTTACACTAACCATGTCTTACACTAACCACGTCTTACACTAACCACGTCTTACACTAACCATGTCTTACACTAACCACGTCTTACACTAGCCATGTCTTACACTAACCATGTCTTACACTAACCATGTCTTACACTAACCATGTCTTACACTAACCATGTCTTACACTAACCATGTCTTACACTAACCATGTCTTACAAAACTTCCTTAACTTTGCAAATAAATAAATAAAAAAAAAAAAACATTAGTTGCACTTCGAAAACACACAGCTCTTCCAGAAGTCCATCCATCAAGCTTTGCTCACTGACACTGTCACTGACTCAGTGTACTCCAAAGTCTCATTTCTTTACTTTCCACAATACTTTTTTTTCTCGTTTCAGCATTAAATTCTCCCATAGCAGTTTCTCACTTGGCAAAAAGAAAAAAATCTGATATAGAACGCAGCTCTTCTTTATTCTCTTCTAATTCTCAAGTTCAGGAATAATGACTGTCACCCACTTTTCGCATCCAACTTTTATTCTCAACACCACAGTTGTTGGATTAGAACTTTTATATCCCTCGTTTTTCTTCAGTTGTTTCTTCGACGTTACCACTGATCCTTATTTCTCTCTCCTCTCAGCTTCAGTTGATGTAATTTATCTAATTCCTCCCCATTCAAACTCCTCCCTCTCATTTTTAGTTTCATTCAGATGTCGAGATTTTTTCATACAAAACATCACCACTTAGTTGTTTCCTAACACCTTCATAGCGTCCACACACAACTTAGTTGTTTCTTAACACCTTCATAGCGTCCACACACCACTTAGTTGTTTAACACCTTCATAGCGTCCACACACCACTTAGTTGTTTCTTAACACCTTCATAGCGTCCACACACCACTTAGTTGTTTCTTAACACCTTCATAGCGTCCACACACCACTTAGTTGTTTCCTAACACCTTCATAGCGTCCACACACCACTTAGTTGTTTCTTAACACCTTCATAGCGTCCACACACCACTTAGTTGTTTCCTAACACCTTCATAGCGTCCACACACCACTTAGTTGTTTCTTAACACCTTCATAGCGTCCACACACCACTTAGTTGTTTCTTAACACCTTCATAGCGTCCACACACCACTTAGTTGTTTCTTAACACCTTCATAGCGTCCACACACCACTTAGTTGTTTCTTAACACCTTCATAGCGTCCACACACCACTTAGTTGTTTCTTAACACCTTCATAGCGTCCACACACCACTTAGTTGTTTCTTAACACCTTCATAGCGTCCACACACCACCACTTAGTTGTTTCTTAACACCTTCATAGCGTCCACACACCACCACTTAGTTGTTTCTTAACACCTTCATAGCGTCCACACACCACCACTTAGTTGTTTCTTAACACCTTCATAGCGTCCACACACCACCACTTAGTTGTTTCTTAACACCTTCATAGCGTCCACACACCACTTAGTTGTTTCTTAACACCTTCATAGCGTCCACACACCACCACTTAGTTGTTTCTTAACACCTTCATAGCGTCCACACACCACTTAGTTGTTTCTTAACACCTTCATAGCGTCCACACACCACCACTTAGTTGTTTCTTAACACCTTCATAGCGTCCACACACCACTTAGTTGTTTCTTAACACCTTCATAGCGTCCACACACCACCACTTAGTTGTTTCTTAACACATTCATAGCGTCCACACACCACCACTTAGTTGTTTCTTAACACCTTCATAGCGTCCACACACCACCACTTAGTTGTTTCTTAACACCTTCATAGCGTCCACACACCACCACTTAGTTGTTTCTTAACACCTTCATAGCGTCCACACACCCCTTAGTTGTTTCTTAACACCTTCATAGCGTCCACACACCACTTAGTTGTTTCTTAACACCTTCATAGCGTCCACACACCACCACTTAGTTGTTTCTTAACACCTTCATAGCGTCCACACACCACCACTTAGTTGTTTCTTAACACCTTCATAGCGTCCACACACCACTTAGTTGTTTCTTAACACCTTCATAGCGTCCACACACCACCACTTAGTTGTTTCTTAACACCTTCATAGCGTCCACACACCACCACTTAGTTGTTTCTTAACACCTTCATAGCGTCCACACACCACTTAGTTGTTTCTTAACACCTTCATAGCGTCCACACACCACCACTTAGTTGTTTCTTAACACCTTCATAGCGTCCACACACCACCACTTAGTTGTTTCTTAACACCTTCATAGCGTCCACACACCACCACTTAGTTGTTTCTTAACACCTTCATAGCGTCCACACACCACCACTTAGTTGTTTATTAACACCTTCATAGCGTCCACACAACACCACTTAGTTGTTTCTTAACACCTTCATAGCGTCCACACACCACCACTTAGTTGTTTTCTAACACCTTCACAGCGTCCACACACCACCACTTAGTTGTTTCCTAACACCTTCATAGCGTCCACACAACACCACTTAGTTGTTTTCTAACACCTTCACAGCGTCCACACACCACTTAGTTGTTTCCTAACACCTTCACAGCGTCCACACACCACTTAGTTGCTTCCTAACACCTTCACAGCGTCCACACACCACTTAGTTGCTTCCTAACACCTTCACAGCGTCCACACACCACTTAGTTGCTTCCTAACACCTTCACAGCGTCCACACACCACTTAGTTGCTTCCTAACACCTTCACAGCGTCCACACACCACTTAGTTGCTTCCTAACACCTTCACAGCGTCCACACACCACTTAGTTGCTTCCTAACACCTTCACAGCGTCCACACACCACTTAGTTGCTTCCTAACACCTTCACAGCGTCCACACACATTTAAACCCACCATCAGTGTTATTTATTTTTAGAAATTACGGAAAGAAAATAGAGCTAACCATCCACTTGCTTCTGAAATTTGAGTCACTACAACGCGGATGATTATATAGAGAGAATCTGCCGCGATAGACGGAGAATCGATCCTCCACCAACTCCTCATGCAAAATGACCAGGCGGATTTAGCGCACCATGAAATACAATTACAGGAAAAGAATTCAATCCCACTCTAAAAAGGGAACTGGAAAGAAGATATTACAGAATAAAGACCCACTAACAAACTTCTAGAAAAGACACAAATAAGCCGCTCAAAGGAGAGAGGAGCTGACGACGATGTTGTGTGTCGTTCCAGTCACGGTATTGTCTTTCTTCTTTATATAGAAAATTGTAGGTATCTTGTGTACATACGCAATCCTGGGAGTAATATTTGCCTGTCGTCTTAAGTGTTAATGCAACAGAAAAATCAACATTCCCAGAGTGCAAAACGTTTAATAAGCTTCCGCATATGGCTCCTCCTAATGAAAAGCATGGGTGCCACGAGCACGCTAAGAGATAACACAAGTGTCAGGGACCCAAGACTGTTCGACTACCTCCCAGCATACGTAAGGGGGATTACCAATAGACCCCTGGCTGTCTTCAAGAAGGCGCTAGACAGGCACCTGAAGTCAGTACCTGACCAGCCGGGCTGTGGTTCGTATGTCTACGTGCGGCCAGCAGTAACAGCCTGGTTGATCAAGCCCTGATCCACCGCGAGGCCTGATCTCAGACCGAATCTCGGGGGCGTTGGCCCCAGAAACCCTCTCCAGGTATATGAACAGAACGATAATACCTTCCTGGATGGCTGTAGTTTGCCATTCATGATTATGGGGGAGCGCTAAACCCGTAGGGTTATACAGCGCATGGGGGGGGGATAGAAGGTATTCAGTCTCAATTCAGGGAACCGCAGCACAGATCCAATTCCCTAGATCAAGAGCCCCTCACCAGTGTCAAGGAACCTCCCTTGAGGGGTTGCCATTCATGATTCTGGCAAAACTGTCCCGAAAACAGTTGCACTGCTGTTCGTGGTTCTGGCAAAACTGTCACTGAAGTAACAGGACTTTTGTGGTTACGAACACACCTCGTAACGTGACCTTTGTGGTGATGCGTATTTTTTCCGCTCGTGCGTGAAGGTTCATGACACTCGGAAGGGAAATGGGGCGTCATGGTTGTTCCTGGTGGCTACTGAGGTAGCTTCCTGGTGGTTGGCTAACTATACTAACTTTTGGTTGAATCTTTGACCTGTGGTGGCTTTGACTGTTGTGTCTTGGGATGGTTGTATTTGGTCACAGCTGAGACAGAGGACAATCCTCCCTCGAGCTTTATCTTATCGGTAGACTTTTAGCAACATTTCTCTTTTCTTCCAATAAAGCTGCTTTACACACTATCTAAAAGGGGAGGGAAGGAGGTGGGAGGGAAACGGTGAGGAGGGAAGGGGGGAAGAGGGAAGGAGGAGGAGGAGGAAAGGGGGGAGGAGGAAAGGGGGGAGGAGGAAAGGGGGGAGGAGGAAAGGGGGGAGGAGGAAAGGGGGGAGGAGGGAAGGGCGGAGGAGGGAAGGGCGGAGGAGGGAAGGGCGGAGGAGGGAAGGGCGGAGGAGGGAAGGGCGGAGGAGGGAAGGGCGGAGGAGGGAAGAGGAGAGGAGGGAAGGGGGGAGGAGGGAAGGAGGAGGAGGAGGGAAGGGGGGAGGAGGGAAGGAGGAGGAGGAGGGAAGGAGGGAGGTTCAAGACCTCCCTAGAGTATATTACCTCACTTCCATACAAACATCTTATTAACACTGTCTCAGCAAGTGCATAAAAAACAACAGTGGTACCGTAACATGTTGCAGGCTTGCAACATTATGTTGAGACTATCTTCAGCCAAAATTGTGAGCCAAATTATCAGCCAAATCTGGACAATCCCGATTCTTCATCTGCCAAGAAGGTTCCTTCCACGGGTTGGGAATCCATATCTCAGAAAACTTTAGAACCCTTCATGAGAGATGGGGGTAAGGGTGCCTTGATGCTCGGGAGGAAGGAAGGGTGCTCTTGAATCAAGGAACTTGAGCTCTCTTTCCCGCTCTCGGATCAAACCTACATGCCTCATATCCTCAAAGCGTTGTGTGACTTACGAACTTAAGAGCTTAGAACTAAGTGAAGGTGATTACAAGGGCTACTCAAGTGCAAGTACGACTTGAGTGTAACTTGTCTACAACTTGAGTGTAACTCTTGTTGGCAGCGTCTTCCACTGTCTGCCCAGAATTCCTTCGCTGGTGTTAGACACACACACTACTTACAACAAGAGGTTTAATTACTCCCAATGGACATGGACTCATTTTTTTACTTTAGCTCTTATTTTAAGGATTAAAATAGTCTTATTTGTGGTGCACAGGAGAAACACCGTCTTAATGACCTTCCCCCCCCGTGTAGTCGATAACCTTTAAAACTAATATCGCTGTTTCTCCTGTAATTTCATCTCTTCATCTGGATGTATATCATCACCTGGATGTATATCATCACCTGGATGTATATCATCTGGATATATATCATCTGGATATATATCATCTGGATACATATCATCTGGATACATATCATCTGGATACATATCTGGATGTATATCCTTATCGTCTAGATGTATATCCTCATCACCTGGTTACATATGTGGATGTATATCCTCATCTGGACATATATCATCTGGATGTATATCCTCATCATCTGGAGTGTATATCCTCGTATACCAACGTGGACGACCAGACTTATCACTCACCACAAGGTAAATTACTTATCATGTTTGTGCTAATTTTCATTTGTCATCTGTGTCCACATATTTCTTTTTTTACTTCTCCTCTCAGTAGTTGGGAGCTAAATGAAGCATCTGCCATATACGTGTGTCAGTGGGAGGAGTAGTGTGTGAAGGATGTTTGCACGTGAGTGAAGGATGTTTGCACGTGTGGAGTGGTTCCTTGAGGCTGCTAACTCACCATCAGGACGCGACACCTCCTTGGTATACAGCCTCGGGGGTTCAATTCTCTTTCTACGGTACTTCTGGCTAACGTATTCCATCGTAACTCGTTCAGTCCCACTTTATTTAAAATTCTAGTTTAATTGTCTCTGCTCGCTTTGTGTGTGTGTGTGTGTGTGTGTGTGTGTGTGTGTGTGTATTCTTAGAAGAGGCTAACTCATCATTTTACTAACTCTCGCTTCCTTCTTTTTTTCTTTCATTTTTTGTACCTACCTTCACTCAAGCTTGATGTATAAACAGTCTTTCCAACTCTCCTTCACTATCAAAACACTTCACTTGTCCCCTTCCAAGACATCTTCATCACCGGAGGAACACACTACTACTGCTTCCCTCACTCCGAGTAACATGTAATATGCCGGGTACAGGAGTAACAGGTACAGTGATAAGCTCTGTTCCCCATGGCACAGTACTCGCCCCGATCCTTTTCCTCATCCTTGTATCTGGCATAGACAGATGTATATCATAGATCCGTATCATCCTTTGCAGACGATTCCAAATTTTGACTGAATATATCATCCACTGAGGATATTACAAATCTCTATGAGGATATAAACCAAGTCATCGAGTGAGCAGCAGAAAATAATGTGGTTTTCCATGAGAGCAAATTTCAGTTACTCCGTCATGGAAATAAAAGCTGAAACGGAGTATAAATCAAATTCTAACTGCATAATATAAAGAAAACTAATATGAAGAGCTCAGGGGTAATAATATTAGAGGATCTCTCCTTCAAGGATCACACCGCATCATTATCACATTCGCGTGGAAAATGATAGAATGTATAGTGAGAACCTTCAAAACAAGGGATGCCAGGTCAGTCATGATCCTCTTTAAGTCACTTGTTCTCTCTAGGATGGAATACTGCTGTACACTAACAACCCATTTTAAGGCAAGCGAAATTGCTGATCTAAAGAATGTACTGAGAACCTTCACTGCACTTGTAAGCTCAGTTAAGCACCTTAATTACTGGGAACGTTCGAAGACTCTCGACCTGTACTCCAGGGAACGCAGGCGAGAAAGGTACATTATTATTTACACCTAGAAAAATCCTGGAGGTAATGGTCTCAAATCTGCACACAGAAATTACCCAATACGAAAGCAAAAGGCCTGACAGAAGGCGCAATGTACCAAGAATAAAACGCACAACACAATAAGTGTAAGAAGACCAAGGCCTTCCATCCCATTTAGGAACCTATCCAGGGAACTGGATTGGTTCCTAAAGTCAGTTCCTGACCAACCAGCTGTCATTTATACGTAGGACTGCGTGCGGCCAGCAGTGGCAGCCTGGCTGATAAAGCCCTGATTCACCGGAAAGCCTGGTCATGAACCGGGTCGCGGGAGCGTTGACCCCTCGGAACAGGTAATTGGAGTAACAGGTAATACGAGTAACAAGTAACAGAATTAACAGGTTGCAGACTATGTATCAGTGGTATTATATACTGACAATTATGTTAATAAAACATTATACCGTTAATGGCATTTTACTGAGAAGACGTTTCGTCCACCAGGAACTTTATCAATTCTCCTCAATTCATCAGATGATACAAGTCCCCGGTGGAGGAAATGTCTTCTCAATAAAATGCCATAAATCGCATATTGTGTCTTATCATAGGTTCCAGACTCTGAATTACGTCTAGAGAGCGAGCTGATCCATTTCCCCAGGAAGAATCTTTCATCTTGCTGCCAAATGACTGTCGTATCCTGCAACGTAAGGCAGCAAGATACGCAATTGTGTCAGAGTGACAGGGAAGAGGAGGAGGAGGAGGATTTATCTGCCGAGGTCCAAGATGAAATACGTTATAAATTCGTCGGGTTAACAAAAGACACTACACGAGACGCGGTTTTAAAGCAGAGCTGATCAACAGAGATATTCATAAAATTCGTACGAAGATCTTATTAAAGATACTCAGGAACTATATTAGGAGATTTGTTACTGTAGAATTGCTCGGCAAAGTCACGGAGAGAAACTTCAAGCTTTGTATGAAAAAGATTTCGAGTAGAATGGAAAGATTTGCAGGATTTGAGTTCTGGAGGTGTTCAGTGCAGTGGTTGAACTCTGAAGGATAAGCAGGAATGTTGTGGTTCCGAGGGTCATTTCAACAGTGAAGTCCCATACAACTTTGACAAGACAGTTACTGGATGATGGTGCCCATTTTTTTTGGGGGGGGGAGGGGGGAAAGACCTCGTCCTATTATGGTCGGAAACAACCGTTGTGGTAAGAAAAATAATCCATAGAAGTGTAATGGAAATGAAAGCTTGCTCAAGACTGCCTCCGTCTGAATCATTGGAAAGTATCGAGCGTGTGATGCCTCTTGCTAGAGGATGGAAGATGCTGTGGGGATGGAGACAACGTGAAGGAAGTTATAAGAGAAGGTTGTGGGGATGGACACAGTGTATAACAGAGGCAGGTAATCCAGTGTGACCAAAAATTTAAACCGAAAATTCAAGTCTTTTCTACGTCCCTCCCCCCCCCTACCATTCCCGCCCCCTCTATCCCACTATCTCCCTTCCTCTTCAGTCTCTCCTTTCCCCTTTATACCCCTCTCCTCCCACCATCCTAAATTCGTCTAGCCAGGGTCGTCTAAGTGCCAAGGAGGATCAACTTCCTGCATATCCAGTCCCCCATTATTCTGCATCCTCCACCTTGCTCCCATTTTAGTTTTATCCGGTTCTTCCTCTTCCTTCTTTTTGTTCATTCTATTTATGTCTATTTTTCCTCTTACTTTTCTCCAGTGTCATTTTTTCTTTCTTTTTACCATCTTCAAATTTTCACTCTGATTTTTTCTATGATGTTCCATTTAATCATTTTTTTTCCTTTGTCTGTTCTCTTTTCCTTCTATCCAGATTTCATTTCTTTCACTTTTCCTTCTATCTCTTCCCCCTCCTCATATCCGTATCCTCTTCCTCGTTTACCCTTCGACACCTCTCCTTAATCCCACACCATTATCACTTTGTGCTAAGCTATGGCTTCACTGTGTGGAGAAAATTTACACACACACACACACACACACACACACACACACACACACACACACACACACACATGATAAAGCTCGTGGAGGAGGAAGAGTGACGTAGTAGCGACCAGTGAAGAGACTGGGCCAGGAGCTGCGAATCGACCCCTGCAACCACAACTAGGTGAGTACACAGCCGAGTTTCTACATTAGAATACCTTAATTATAAATAAATCAGAAATTCACGGGTGGTAACTGGTCTTACCCTTCGTGTGCTCTTGTGAACAACGAGCCTCAAAACCCTGACATAATCCTAACTCAACTAGACTTTGAGAAAGCCATCGAAGGACATGCTCATGCACTCAGCCCCAGGCCCAGCCTCGTGGAACACTGTGTTCATTAAGAACTGCAAGAAACCCCTCTCACGGGCACTAAGAATGCTATGGAGAAGGAACATAGACACAGGCGAGATTCCAGAGTCACTGAAAACAACGGATATAGCCCCGCTCCATAAAGGTGGCAGTAAAGCAATAGCTAAGAACTATAGACCAATAGCTTTAACGTCCCACATTATAAAAATCTTTGAAAGAGTTCTAAGAAGCAGGATTGCAAACCACTTGGACTCCCAAAAATTGCACAACCCAGGGCAACATGGGTTCAGAGCAGGTCGCTCCTGCCCCTCGCAACTACTGGACCACTATAATATGGTCTTGGATGCACTGGAAAACAAATAGAATGCAGATTTAGTATTCACAGACTTTGCAAAAGCATTTCACAAGTGCGATCATGGTGTAATAGCACACAAAATGCGTTCTAAAGGGATAACTGGCAAAGTAGGCAGATGGATCTTCAACTTTCTAACCAATCGAACACAAATAGTGGTAAACAAAGTTAAATCGGAAGCTGCCATAGTGAAGATCTCTGTTCCACAAGGCACAGTACTAGCCCTTATCCGTTCATCCTCATATCAGACATAGACAGAGATGTAAACCATAGCACCGTATCATCCTTTGCAGACGATACTAGGATCTGTATGAGAGTGTCGTTCATTGAGGACACGGTAAATCTCCAAGAAGATATAAACCAAGTTTTCCAGTGGGCAACGGGGAACAATATGATGTTCAATGAAGACAAATTCCAACTACTCCGTTATGTAAAACTGGAGGCAATAATAGCTAGAACTGAGTATACTACAAACTCTAATCACACAAGAGAGAGGAAAAGTAATGTGAAGGACCTGGGAGTGGTAATGTCCGAAGATCTCACCTTCAAGGACCACAACAGTACCGCTATGACATCTGCGAGGAAACTGATAGGATGGATAATGAGAACATTCAAGACAAGTGATGCCAAGCCAATGATGATCCTTTTTAAGTGTACAGAGAACCTTTACTGCACATATAATTTCCATCAAACACCTTAACTACTGGGAACGCCTGGAAGCACTTGACTTGTACTCACTGGAGCGCAGGCGAGAGAGAGATGCATCATAATCTACACCTAGATCCTGGAGGGACGGGTCTCTAATCTGAACACAGAAATCACTCCCTACGAAGGCAAAAGACTTGGCAGGCGATGCAACATACCCCCAGTGAAAAGTAGGGGCGCCATTTGCACACTAAGAGAAAACACACTAAATGTCCAGGGCCCAAGACTGTTCAATAGACTCCCACCAGCCATAAGGGGAATTACCAATAGGGCCCTGGTTGTCTTCAAGAGGGAGCTGATCAACCGGGCTGTGGTTCATACATTGGACTACGTGCGGCCAGCAGTAACAGCCTTGTTCATCAGGCCCCGATCCACCAGGAGGCCTGGTCATGGACCGGACCACGAGGACGTTGATCCCCGGAATACCCTGCAGGTAGATTCCAGCATGCTGCCCTCAGTTCTGAAGTCAGAACTGACCCAGCTGCTCAGGACTGTTAGGGTGTTAGGTTAGGTAAGGTTTGTCAGAAAACAGGACAAGTGTTTCCTGACGCGGGTCTTATATGATGATCCACCTCTGGAGCTTTCGGTCATCTCACTGAGGCCTTTCGCTGGCTTACCCGCCCACCCCTTTAAAGATTAAAGGTTATTATTCTAAGCATTTTTGATCTTCTGTGTTATTGGCCAGGAGAAGAGTCTGTACCAGGGTCTTGTTCTTTCAAGGACTCGCTTACAACACCTTCCTCTCCAGGTAACCAATATCCACCTGGCTATACCGGCTATACCTCTTGTGTCTTATACCGAAGTTGCTGGTGAAGGAAGGAGTTGGTGAATGAAGGGAAGAGTGGAAAGAAGAGAGGAGAGAAGAACGAAAAGAGGAGAAAAAGGGGAGGAGAGACCAAGATGAGTGAGGACTGGGAAGAGGACAGGTGGAGATAAGGGAAGATAAGAGAGGTGAAATATGAAAGGTGATAGTGGATAATTTGAGGAAAGGGGAGAGGCCGAAAGAAAAGACTGTAGGAAGAGAAGGAATGAAAGCAAGGAAGAAGTCATGAGGGAGTAAAGACGAGAAGGGAGAGGGCGGTGTGATGGAAGGTGGGATGGAGCGGACGGGCGGGAAGGAAGAATTTATCTTACAATAACATAATTACATCCCACTTTGTCCTTAGTGTTAAGATGAAGAGATCTGGCTCATTGCTTGGCCCCCTTCCACATTCTCTCTCATTAATTCTCTCTCTCTCTCTCTCTCTCTCTCTCTCTCTCTCTCTCTCTCTCTCTCTCCCATCCTCCATCTCCCAATTTTTTAAACTAACACTCAAGGGTTCATCTGCATTAAGAATGAACATTTTACGAGCTAAGATCTCATTCTTTCTTTCTCACCCTCTTCCACTTACTCCCAATCCCACTCTTCTCCTCTGTCTTATTTCCCTTCTCCGCAGTTCACTGAAGCTCCCCATCTACATCTGTTCCATTTCTCTCACCCTCTCCCATACCTGCCCTCCCTCATCCACCTCCCTCTCCTAAGGAAACGTTAACAAGCATTGGGAGAATTAAAGACTGAAGAAACAAATAGCCCGCCAACCAGTAATCGTGGTGCAGCTAGTCTCGACGATCGCAAACGATTGCCGGTGACAGGACTGGTATCGTTATAATTAACAACTATGACCAGAAAAGACAGCCGAGGGGGTTGTCGAACAAGTTTTGGCGAGTAATGTTGTCTTATGAGAGGCGGAACGACCTTGAGTCGAGATTCCAGAGAGGTTGTGGTGCTAACACCAGGTTGTGGTGCTAACACCAGGTTGTGGTGCTAATACCTGGTTGTGGTGCTAACACCAGGTTGTGGTGCTAATACCTGGTTGTGGTGCTAATACCTGGTTGTGGTGCTAATACCTGGTTGTGGTGCTAATACCTGGTTATGGTGCTAACACCAGGTTGTGGTGCTAACACCAGGTTGTGGTGCTAACACCAAGTTGTGATGCTAACACCAGGTTGTGATGCTAACACCAGGTTGTGGTGTAGCCGCCACAAACAATAATTTCACTAATCCGACAGAAGAATAAGACGTGCAACACCTGGATATCTTTGCCGAGAGAAACTTCGCCTGCGCAGCAGACTTCGTCGCTTGCTGCGCGGGCAAAACATCTCTTAATAAAGACATCCATGTGTTATTCATATCACTGTCTCTTAGTCTCTTAATATTCAATTTGTTGATATTTTATATCATTTTCAACACATCTTCAAAGTAAGAGAGTAACTCGAGGCAAGTGAATGTGTAGAGACAAGATTGGGTCCTGCTTTATCTTGGTGTAACTTGTGGTAACTAGACTTGTTTTAGTAGAAGCACGATCCGGGAATTGTATCCTTATTGCATAACCCATCTCGCTGTAAGTTAACACACACACGAGAGGCCTGGTAGGTATACCTCACAACCCTCAAGTACCTAAACAAACCTAGGAGATAACCTTCCCGAGAAATCCAGGAGCTGGACCTCAGCAACTTTAAGAGACCTGTGAGTTTTAGATGTACACTGACTTGAAACATCCTGAGCAACTGGTACAATGGGCTAAGGGACTCCACACAGGTAGCCAACATACCTCCACTCTGGCAGGTTGGTGATGACTAGGCAACATCATGCTCGACCCTCTATAGTTGGAAGGCTAGCCACGGGCGGGAGGAAGGAACCAGTCGTTTCTTTCTTAGGACTCTGCTGCCAGCACCTTGTGACAGGGTACTGGGTGACTACCAGCTCTGTCGGTTATCAACAACTGGACGGCAACGCAGGTGGCGATTGACGGGTTGGACAGGCAAGATACGCAGCAGCAACAGCCGAGGACAGTGTGGATAGCAGCTGGGTGGGTGTACAAGTCAGGTGAGCAGCTGCTGTGGGCACAGGGCGGGTGGCAGTGTGGGTAAGGGGTCTGAGTCAAGGGTCAGGGTCAGGCACAGATATTCCTGTAGGTAGTGGCAGCAAGTGGCAGACGGCTGGTAGGCAAGGCGCCATTAGGGTAATCACTGAAGACTCCTGTGATAGGATATGCCGTCTCTATTATAATAAGTATATTATATTATATTAATGTGCAGGGACCTCAGCAATGAGAGTCGCTCCTCTCACCGCTGGGCAACGGCGACAATTATATTATAATAAGTAACCATTACCCTGAGATGAGACTGGGTAATAAACCCAGGTGGGGCACAATTTCTGGAGTAATGCTTTTAGGGCATCACCCCAAGTTTATTGCCCTGGCCGAGCACTGGGTCCTGGGGCAGGGCATAATTACCATCAACCTCTTAGAAATGTATTAAAAAATTAAATCTTGAAGACCAAGTTTTCAGTTACTTCAATCTTACTACAGGTGTTTACAGGAGGGAAACAATGTCAACAGACCTCGATCGGTGTTAGACATCTCAAAAGACTGTTGCCAAAACACTCTTCACTGTCATCTGAGTGGCGTGTGAGATCGTTCACTGTCATCTGAGTGGCCTGTAAACTCGTTCACTGTCATCTGAGTGGCCTGTGAGATCGTTCACTGTCATCTGAGTGGCCTGTAAGATCGTTCACTGTCATCTGAGTGGCCTGTAAGATCGTTCACTGTCATCTGAGTGGCCTGTGAGATCGTTCACTGTCATCTGAGTGGCCTGTGAGATCGTTCAATGCCATCTGAGTGGCCTGTGAGATCGTTCACTGTCATCTGAGTGCTAGAAAATTCTGTACTTAAGGAAGAATTTACAATGAATTTATAATATACATTGATTTCTAAACTGCTACAGTAGCAGTTTAAATTTCAATTCCAGCTTTACAACTCACTTCAGTCAATCAGTCTATGGTAGCAATGACTCGCATTTGTCTTACTGACATTAGCTAGTAGTTTGATCCACTTAAATCACCTTAATCACCGTATATTTCTTTCACATTTTGCCATAATATTAATATTTACACGTAATCAACATATATAAAACGAAAGTTCATATGTTCACCGGAAAAAAAAAATAAAGATATTTAATATTAGAGATAATACTGACTGGATATATGGAGAAAACTAATTACTGAAGAATAATGTGTGTATGTATTGAACCTGTTGCCAGCCGCAATATATCTTCGTTTCCGTGACTTCTCAAAGAGAATATAACCTTCAACTGACACCACTCGAGTCTAATTATCCAGGAATACAAAAAAGCTCTGAGCGAGAAGTTGTGAATGTAAGAGCCATTAGTTGCTTTGAGTGTGGCTGAGCAGAGGTGGTCTTTGTCTTCAAGCTGCTGATAGGGGGACCTTCAAAGTGCATATTGGGGACCTTCAAAGAGTGTATTGGGGACCTTCAAAGAGTGTATTGGGGACCTTCAAAGAGTGTATTGGGGACCTTCAAAGTGTGTATTGGGGACCTTCAAAGTGTGTATTGGGGACCTTCAAAGTGTGTATTGGGGACCTTCAAAGTGTGTATTGGGGACCTTCAAAGTGTGTATTGGGGACCTTCAAAGTGTGTATTGGGGACCTTCAAAGTGCTTCGAGATGATTTTTCAATATGCGTCCGGGTGACCTTCAAGACGTGTCGAGATTTTCGAGACATCAAGATAACACTTAAGTCACCAAAATTATTTTCAAGATACAAGTAGGTGACCTTAAGGAGGGACCAGCCGACCTTTCCCTCACGTACTGCACGCTTGACTTGGATTTCAGTCGTTCTCGTATATCCGGATATACATCAAGACGTGCTTTCCTGGTGGAAAATGATGATTCATGCAGCGATCAAAGCGCTTCGAACCAAATCGCAATATTTCCGCAATTCACGAACAAAGTATGCTGCCAAAGCATTTGTTTGGCGAACATTTGTATTGATATCCCATTTATTCAGACTAGCAGCCTTGTTCGTGTTTCTCAGGAAAAATCCTCACATCTTAGACGTACTAGAGTAAGAGCGCTAATCGCTGATTCAGGTAAAAGCTAAATATTTGCCAGAAAACTTAAATATAGTCTCAAGAAATTTATAAAATAGTTCTTCTTTCCTTTGACTGAAGTTCTGTTGCTATCTCTTGCGATCTCTCCCGGGCTTACTTCATGATAATGTTCTTCGCGCAGCTGGGTACGATTTCGCTGGTCATAATTGCTCGTCAGAGGAAGACACATCTTCAGAAGCTTATTTTGTGTACAAATCAAAGTTCAGGAATATAAAAGCTAGAAGCGATCCCCATAATATGCGATTTTTTTTAGACTTAAGATACGGATCATGTCAATCTTCACTTAACCTGATCTGTCATATAACCAAAGAATCTGAAACGTAATCTTTCTGATATTTAAGTCAATCTCAAAACATGTTATCCGTCAATGTAAGGATTATTTTATGATGAAGACCATGACCGGGATTTGACCCTGACGAGCACTCAGACTCAGTGAGTCCACCATCACAGACAGCTGTTGCTCCGGCTCGCTATGGGCCAACGATTACCTAACCTTCACATGTACTCACCTATTTGTACACCTATTTGTGGTTGCAGGGGTCGAGTCACAGCTCCTGGCCCCGCCTCTTCGCTGATTGCTACTAGGTCCTCTCTCTCCCTGCCCCATGAGCTCTATCATACCTCGCCTTAAAACTATGTATGGTTCCTGCCTCCACCACATCACTTTCTAGGCTATTCCATGGCCTGACTACTCTATGACTGAAGAAATACTTCCTAACATCCTTTGATTCATCTGAGTCTTCAACTTCCAATTGTGACCTCTTGTGTCTGTGTCCCATCTCTGGAACACCCCGTCTTTGTCCACCTCGTCTATTCCGCGCAGTATTTTATATGTCGTTATCATGTCTCCCCTGACCCTCCTGGCCTCCAGTGTCGTTAGGCCGATTTCCCTCAACCTTTCTTCATAGGACAATCCCCGTAGCCCTGGGACTAGTCTTGTTGCAAACCTTTGCACTTTCTCTAATTTCTTGACATGTGTCAGACACCATATTCCAGCGTCCTTGCTATAGAGTCAGCAACAATGAACGGGCGATCTTACAAGAAAGCTATTGTCAGATGATTTTTCCCCATGGGGTAACAACACGTCTTCCCCATGATAGCCCACAGCAGTGACGAGAGAAGTCAGGGCTACCTCACAAGGTTCATAGAAATCTTTACTACGAAACTCTTGACGAGCCACAGAGCGAGTCATGATAACGACCAGTGTCAGGTGACATACCACGAGTAAATTAACAACAGATTTTTAGTCACTCAAGTCAGAGAGTCCAGCACGCATGCTGCAGCAGTCGCTGTTGTCCGTGCTCAGCATTGAGCCACGGGCTTTGTAACACACCGTTTTGCCGTTCCTCCACTATAGTGTCAGCAACACTTGACGAGTTACGACAAAAATCCGTGTCACGTAATCTATTTTTTTTTTTTTTGACGAATAAAACAAGAACTAATTTTCCCTCAGTGTCGTTTGAGAATGTGATCGAATTTTTCTCATTACAGTAAAATTACATACGGGGGCCAAATGAATGCAGGCACGCACGCGCGCACGCACTAACACACACACAGGAGAGATTACGGAAGCTAAACCTAATGACACTACTGGACAGAAGGATTAGGGATGATGATGACGTACAAAACACCAAGAAACATTCGTAAAGTAGACAGATACAGTGTTTGAGAGAAGAGAAAGTGGATCACGAGGACCACAGCTCCTGGTTGAAGACACACAAGCATTTTTTCAGCCGTAGAAGTGGAACTACCTGCACAGTAAAGCTTTAGGAAGAGGTACGATAAGGCTCCTGTAGCCAGGAGAGTAATCCCGGTAGCGACAGGCTAAGAGGTGGGGTCAGGAACTGAGACACGACCCACTGTAACTACATATAGCCACGTACATATACAGAAGGTGAGGAGAAGCCGGAAAGCAACGGGTTCATAAAAATATGAACAGGATAGTTTTAGAGACAATAGATCCTGTCTCACAAACTTGATGAAGTTGTATCGCAAGGTGACAGAAGTGAGAGAAAGAAAAAAAAAGAGAAAAGAGAAACAGAGGGAGAGGAAGAGGGGGAGAGAGAGAGAGAGAGAGAGAGAGAGAGAGAGAGAGAGAGAGAGAGAGAGAGAGAGAGAAAGAGAGAGAGAGAGAGAGAGAGAGAGAGAGAGAGAGAGAGAGAGAGAGAGAGAGAGAGAGAGAGAGAGAGAGAGAGAGAGAGAGAGAGAGAAAGAGAGAAAGAGAGAGAGAAAGAGAGAGAGAGAAAGAGAGAGAGAAAGAGAGAGAGAAAGAGAGAGAGAAAGAGAGAGAGAAAGAGAGAGAGAAAGAGAGAGAATCCAAAGTCAGATATGTAGATGTATTGGACATTGCCGGCGCTTTCGACAGAGTATGGCACCAGGGCTCTTGGCAAAACTGCAACCACTGGGAATTGTAGTCTCTACACCATGTCTCCTCAGTGATTACCTTCAAGATGTCAGCAAGATATCCTATTGGGGCAAGTGTTCCGTAGGGGAATGTGCTGGGACCATTGTTATGGAATGTCTACTTCAATGACCTTCATCTCATCCCAGAATCCCATGCATATGTGACTGAACTGACATTTACTCATCCAAGAGAGGATATTCCAGCTGCCCTAAGTTACATCAATAATCAGCTAACAGCTGTATCAGCCTGGGGAAACCGATGGCAAGTAACATTTGCTCCTGAGAAAACACATTTGATTTACTCTAGGCACCATGATGGTAATGCTGGAGCAGTGGTAAAAATAACTGGGAGGGTGTTGGTACCCGGGGACGAAGTGGATATCCTTGGGAGGATATTTGACTCCAAACTGACCATGAAGAACCACGTTATAAATCTTGCAAACAAGGCAGCCAGGAAGCTTACAGCACTTCGTCATATCTCGCATCTGCTGGACAGTAGAGGTTGCAAGATTCTGTACGAGGCACAAGTACGCTCACACCTTGAGTATGCTCCACTTTCTTGGATTGCCTACCCTCCATCTCCTCTGAGAATTCTTGACAGAACAGAGAACAGAACAAGATGCCTCATCTCTCGGCTGGGCCCAGCCTGGATAGATCTGTCATTCCACCAGAGCCTTCAACACAGGAGGGATGCGAGTGGCCGTATTAGGTACAAGGCCAATATTGTCAAAGTACCACGCCTGGCTCCACTCTGAGAACGAGAAGTGAGCTTCTACACAACAAGACGGGCAGCCAGCAGCAACGGAGCATCACTTCATCTGAAATCATTTATTCCTAGTATGACTCGAGCCTGGAACATGTTCATACTATTTAATATCAACGAAATAAAGTCAGTTGATCAAATGAAATTACTGGCCCACAGATGGCTCCAACTTCATCCTGTTCCATATTTTTATGTCTCGAAACATTAAAAATCACTTAAATGAGCTGATGTAGGTAACAGCTCGTAGCTTGTAAACAGAGTTAGGAACCTTAATCCAGCCTTGTGAAACTCTGTGGAAACAGGGAGAACTATTTTTAAGGGAAACATGGATTTTCCTTATAAAAAACGAGAGAAGATAGATATTAAGGTACTGGCTGCTAAGAAGAATACAAACACAAAAAACAAAATGAAAGATAATGAGAAAGCTCTATGAACATACAAAAGTTGGTAAACAGCCTCTTTCTTTCTTTTTTGGTTCGTTTTTTGTATTTCTAAAACTCACTACCGCAGTTTCCCCTTGCCTGTGATTCATGCCCTGCAGCTTTTTGTGTTTTCTCCCTTTCCCTCTCCCTCCCTCTTCCTTCCTCTGTTGAAGATGCTGCCTCTATTGTTTACTAGTGTTGGCGGCTACTGGGCTACACGTGTACACTTTCGCGCACTTACAATTTTCACTTGGTGGCAGGTTAGGTGTGGTTCTTGCAATGTTTCTCTCAGACAGGAAGGCAGCGAGGGTCACAGCTGGGGGTGTATACCTTTGCTGTTTGCTAAGGAACGAGTTCTCCTTAGCACTCTTAAGGGGCACGTAAGTTCCCCCGTCTTCTAATCACATGTTCATTTATTGTCTATAATCTAACTTGTCCATAATTACTATCGCATTTGTTTTGTCGTAAGATGAAGTCTAGGATCTTTCTTTAATTCACAGTATAACTTAACAATTTTTTAAATACAATTGTTCTCGAAGATTTGTTAAGTTATACCATGAATTAAGTAAAGATCCTGGACTTCACCTTACGAAACAAAGCAAATACGATAGTAATTATGGACAAGGTAGATTATAGTGGAAAAATGAAAAATATTAGAAGAGGGGAACTTGCGTGCCTCTTAAGACACCCTTCTGTGTGTGTGTGTGTGTGTGTGTGTGTGTGTGTGTGTGTGTGTGTGTGTGTGTGTGTGTGTGTGTGTGTGTGTGTGCGCGCGCTCGCATGCAAGCATGCATTAATTTTCCTGTGTATGTTTTATGCGTCGGTTAGGCTCTATCTCTATCACCCTATTATGACAATCAACTGCTTGGTATGGCTAAACCGGCACTGTAGACCTCTGTCATTCCTACTAGTGAACGCTCTATAGCCCATCTTAATACATTCCATGTTCCTCACACTAACAGAACGATTTCTTACATTCCGTAGCTCCTTCGAACTTATTTTCCATCTGTTGTTGTCTGCTGTGTGACCTGCTATTGATCTTGTTGTTGCTGCAATTTCTCTTACCTCACAGATAACTCACACCAACAGAAAAAAAACTTTACACTTGCTAATGGTCAAGGATGGACCGAAACGTTGTAACGTCTGTAAGTCTGAGTTGTCTGTGAATCATTGCAGTCAGAGAGTTATTCTTCTCCTGCTTCTTAAATCTTCGAACAATTGTTTCTTCCTTTTCCTGATTCTGGTACTGCTCTTTCTGCTGCTGCTGTTACCAACAGCAAATAAGAACTTGTTGCCATTGTTTTCTTTTATGTTTAATACCTGTGTTTCCCTTTACCAGCTGTTAGCCCCGTTCCTTTTTGTGTTAATACTGCTTTTCCAGTTAGCGTTGTTACAACTGTTTATCTTAGCACATCTACCGTTGTTCCAGTTAACACTTGTATCCTGCTTTTAACATCGTTCCAGTTAGCACTTAATGCCATGGTTCCTGTTGGTATTTACTGTTGTTCCTCCACTTCCAGTCGACCTGCTCCATCCTGCATTCCTGTGTGTTTCTGTTGGGTTTGCTGCGTAATCCTAGTGTTAATTGTTGCAATTCCTCTCTCCTCTGCCTCTCGCTGTTTCCACCACGTCTCCTGCACTTGCCTGCCTCTAACTGCTGCAAGCAGCTGCACCAACAACTTCAGAAACTCTGAGAACCTCCTAGAGGCGTCTGTATACCCCGCGCTCTCCTACCAGACGAGTCATCTGCATGCGCCAACATCCTCAATTATACATAATCTAATCCTCTTTCGTGAATACGTTAAACTTGTTGAACTGTTGTTGCTTTTGATGCTTCTGTTGGGTCTAAGTGCGGAGAGGCGGAAATTAGCTTTGTACCAGAGTGACGCGAATCAGGCGATTGATAAGTCAAGGGGTATGTGCAGGTGTGTGTGTGCAGGTGTGTGTGTGTGTGTGTGTGTGTGTGTGTGTGTGTGTGTGTGTGTGTGTGTGTGTGTGTGTGTACATATATACATAATATACTAAGTTGTATTCTTCTAGTTGTGTATGCGGGGGTCGGGTCGCAGCCGCAGCGCAGTCAGTCAGTCTACAGTCGACTGAGGTAGGTTTCATTCCAGAACTCTTGATTCTGTGTGCAGACAACGTTGCGACCACATTCAGTTCATGCAACTTTTTTTAATCACCCCAAGACTGAATAAGTACTTGCTAAAACCTCTGACAAATATGCTTTTTTAGCTTCCATATATGTCCCATTGTCTCCTGTCCATCTCACTGTGCAACCCTCGGCCATGCTGCTAGCCGCCCTTGCCCAGCCTCCTACTTCCTTAAAGTTTTTTTTCTAATTTTCCTCGGCTAGTCCTTGTAATACTGAAACCTTGGTCTTAGTTTTATCCTGTTTGCTTGTCTAGTAAACTGTGTTCATCAGTCTTTGGCGAGGTACAGTGTCGAAGATCTTCCTGCAGTCCAGGAATATGCAGTCATCTCACCACTCTCTTGTTTGATATCTGCTATTCTAAAAAAAAACTCTTGCACATTCGTAGGGTAGGATTTTCCATTCTGAAATAGGTTCTTTCAAGTTGTTCGGTCATTATCTCATCTTTTCCAACACTTTGCACATCGTGCATATTACTGATACTAGCCTGCAGTTCAGTGCTTCTTGTCTGTCCCCTTGATTTCTGATTGTCTGGTAGTTGCCCTTTATCTGACGACTAATTACATATATTTTTTTTTATTTTAATCAGAGGAAGTGCTAAAATGCAATGGTTGAATATCATATGGAAAATGGAAGGTATTCAAGTTCGATCTAAGGAGAGGACTAGTCCACTTCCTTGAATCAAGAGCTTCCCTTCCTTACTGACATCAAAGCCCTTTCCTTGAGTGAAGTGACTTGGTATCGATCATTGATACTGGCTCGCACGAGACTTCAGCTGCTACTTTCAGTACCCATGACGATACACTGAGGCTAATTTTAGCTGCTGTTGTGTAGAGATCTCTCAACTGTTCCAACACTTCCTTTGATGTCTGGACACTTTGAAGAATTATTTGATTTGTCATATCTGGCCTGTGTCCTGATACTAACATTTTCCCCTCAACGAATCTCAGGTGTTGCAGGAGACACTCGTTCATATATGATGTTGCTACAACCCTTGATTGCCTTTTCATACTTTATCTCTTTTTATCCCTCACTTCCTGTTCCGTCTGAGTCATTGTTTAAAATATTTTCTGTCTCATCCTATCCCTACTCTCACCCATCCACACCTCGTCTCTCAAACACCTTTCCTGTCCCCCTTATCTTAGTTTTGGCTCCTTTTTTCCTCCCTCTCTACCCTCTTTTTTCCGAATATCTCTGTATATCTCAATTCGCTACTTTTTCCTCACCGTTACCCCATTCCTTCCTATTATATTCACTTCTATTTTTTGTTTCCCCTTTCCCAGTTCCCCTTCCCTCTTTCCCTCCCTCCCTCCCTTCCTCTTTCAATCTTTCTCTCTCTCTCTCCCTCTCTCTCTCTCTCTCTGTCCCTCTCGGTTCGTCTTCGTCCAACTTCTCTTCTTTGTCATCACTGATACTCTCCCTCTGCACTTTCTTCAATTTTGAAGGCTTTATCTCCCCTCTTTCTTTTTTTTCCTCCCTCTTCTTCCGATCCTTCACCTCCGATAATCTTTATCTCCTTTATCTTCTCTCCATCCCTCTCTTCCCATGCCCTTTCATCTCACCTTTTTGCTCTTTTTCCCCCTCACCTCTACTCATTCCCTTCCCCCCTCATTATTTTGTTGCTTCGTATCTCTCCTCCCTATTCCTTCACTCTCCTGTCCCCTCTCTTTACTGAGTGCTGGCAACGATACAGTATTATTAGTGAATGTTGATAATACAGTAATATCAGCGAGTGTGGGTAGTGATGGTAGTATCAGCGAGTGTTGGTAGTGATGGTAGTATCAGCGAGTGTTGGTAGTGATGGTAGTATCAGCGAGTGTTGGTAGTGATGGTAGTATCAGCGAGTGTTGGTAGTGATGGTAGTATCAGCGAGTGTTGGTAGTGATGGTAGTATCAGCGAGTGTTGGTAGTGATGGTAGTATCAGCGAGTGTTGGTAGTGATGGTAGTATCAGCGAGTGTTGGTAGTGATGGTAGTATCAGCGAGTGTTGGTAGTGATGGTAATATCAGCGAGTGTTGGTAGTGATGGTAATATCAGCGAGTGTTGGTAGTGATGGTAATATCAATGAGTGTTGGTAGTGATGGCAGTATCAGTGAGTGTTGGTAGTGATGGCAGTATCAGTGAGTGTTGGCAGTATCAGTGAGTGTTGGTAGTATCAGTGAGTGATGGTAGTATCAGTGAGTGATGGTAGTATCAGTGAGTGTTGGTAGTATCAGTGAGTGTTGGTAGTATCAGTGAGTGTTGGTAGTATCAGTGAGTGTTGGTAGTATCAGTGAGTGTTGGTAGTATCAATGAGTGATGGTAGTATCAGTGAGTGTTGGTAGTATCAGTGAGTGTTGGTAGTATCAATGAGTGATGGCAGTATCAGTGAGTGTTGGTAGTATCAGTGAGTGTTGGTAGTATCAGTGAGTGATGGCAGTATCAGTGAGTGATGGCAGTATCAGTGAGTGTTGGTAGTATCAGTGAGTGATGGTAGTATCAGTGAGTGATGGTAGTATCAGTGAGTGTTGGTAGTATCAGTGAGTGTTGGTAGTATCAGTGAGTGTTGGTAGTATCAGTGAGTGTTGGTAGTATCAGTGAGTGTTGGTAGTATCAGTGAGTGATGGTAGTATCAGTGAGTGTTGGCAGTATCAGTGAGTGTTGGCAGTATCAGTGAGTGTTGGTAGTATCAGAGAGTGTTGGTAGTATCAGAGAGTGTTGGTAGTATCAGTGAGTGTTGGTAGTATCAGTGAGTGTTGGTAGTATCAGTGAGTGATGGTAGTATCAGTGAGTGATGGTAGTATCAGTGAGTGTTGGTAGTATCAGTGAGTGTTGGTAGTATCAGTGAGTGATGGTAGTATCAGTGAGTGTTGGTAGTATCAGTGAGTGATGGTAGTATCAGAGAGTGTTGGTAGTGATGGTAGTATCAGTGAGTGATGGTAGTATCAGTGAGTGATGGTAGTATCAGTGAGTGTTGGTAGTATCAGTGAGTGTTGGTAGTATCAGTGAGTGATGGTAGTATCAGTGAGTGTTGGTAGTATCAGTGAGTGATGGTAGTATCAGTGAGTGTTGGTAGTATCAGTGAGTGATGGTAGTATCAGTGAGTGTTGGTAGTATCAGTGAGTGTTGGTAGTATCAGTGAGTGTTGGTAGTATCAGTGAGTGTTGGTAGTATCAGTGAGTGTTGGTAGTATCAGTGAGTGTTGGTAGTATCAGTGAGTGTTGGTAGTATCAGTGAGTGATGGTAGTATCAGAGAGTGTTGGTAGTGATGGTAGTATCAGTGAGTGTTGGTAGTATCAGTGAGTGATGGTAGTATCAGTGAGTGTTGGTAGTATCAGTGAGTGTTGGTAGTATCAGTGAGTGATGGTAGTATCAGTGAGTGATGGTAGTATCAGTGAGTGATGGCAGTATCAGTGAGTGTTGGTAGTATCAGTGAGTGTTGGTAGTATCAGTGAGTGATGGTAGTATCAGTGAGTGATGGTAGTATCAGTGAGTGATGGTAGTATCAGTGAGTGTTGGTAGTATCAGTGAGTGTTGGTAGTATCAGTGAGTGATGGTAGTATCAGTGAGTGATGGTAGTATCAGTGAGTGTTGGTAGTATCAGTGAGTGATGGCAGTATCAGTGAGTGTTGGTAGTATCAGTGAGTGATGGCAGTATCAGTGAGTGTTGGTAGTATCAGTGAGTGTTGGTAGTATCAGCGAGTGTTGGTGTTCATGCAAGTCCTGGGTGGTATTGACACTGTTGTGGTCTTGATGATGGAGTCTTCGTGGTCTATTTTATTCAAGAGGGACGACATAAACCCACATGGGTTAAAAATGTTTGGGGGATGGAAGGAAATCGGATTCGATCCAAGGAAAGGGAAGAGGGTTATGATAATTCCCTGAAAGCATCAAGGCACCTCCCATGATGTGCCTTGATGTTCGTTGCTTGTCAACAGGTTTCACGTACACGCTTTTCTGTGTCAGAAATTTTCTGCTGTTCTTAGCTACCATCTTTTCTCTTCCTTCTTTTGGTCTTTCTATTTTCTCTAGACTTCTCTATTTTTTTATTCTCTGATTTCTCTTCTACTTATTCTTCCGCCTCTTCAGTGTCTGCTCTCTTCGCTTTCCCACAGTTTTATCACAGACTACATTATAAATCTTCCGTTGTAATTTTTAAACGTTAATATTTATTAAAAAACGATGCTAAAGTTAAAAAAATTAAGTAAATTGACCACAATTTCCACATGACTTACAAATTTGCTAAAGTACCTCGATTTTTTTTTCACATTAGAGGACGTAAATAATTTATGAAAATGTTTAAGGACTATAAACCTCAATTATCGACTAGGAAAGACACCCTTACAGCCACTTCTTCAAACTATTACCGTGAAATCTTTCTTGGTCAAGATTTAGAAACGATATTTTGAATAATTATGCACCGGGGTTTAGGGTATAATCTTGTGCTGTGAACACTGGAATTTAATTTCTTAATTTGGTGGTGAGTGATAGTGTTTCTTGGCTTTTTGAGTGAGATGATACTGTTTGTATCTCTGGTCTTTGTGAGTGGGTCAGTTGCCGTCGGGAGAGGGACAAGTACTGGCGCAATTGAAAATTATATTCATGACAAAAGCATGAGCAAAGATTCTTTAAACAGTCACAAAGTCTACCCAGATAAAAATAAAAAGGCTACAGAGGAACAATCACTCCTGACGTTTTAGGGTCGAACTTATGATCTCCAACATGGAAGATGACAATCAGATGACAAACAGAAAGAAACCATACCACGGGCGGGGTTAGAACCCGCGATCAGAGAGTCATAAAACTCCAGACCGACGCGCTAGCCACTTTCCCAGTGGCTAGCGCGTCGGTCTGGAGTTTTATGACTGATCGCGGGTTCTAACCCCACCCATGGTATGGTTTGTTTGCAATCTTGTCATTACGATTTCGTGAGTGACAATCAGAAAGGCGTAAGCCTTTCTGATTGTCATACACTCAGGTTTTCCATGTCGGAGTTCGTAGCTTCATGTGTTTCCTCAGTAGTTTTTTTGTTGCGGTAGACTTTGTGACTTTTAAAGAAAGCATTTTTTTCTATGATTTTTGTCACGAGTTTTTTTTTTCGAACCTCATGACCCCCTTCCCCCTTGTATTTGTACATGCATGTACTTGCATCCGTGGTTAATTATATTCGTCTGGCTGTTATTATAACCTGTTCTTGTACGTGTGCATGTTAATACGTTCGCTTCTTCGTACACATGTCCCTCTACCTGTACCGTTCTTGTCTTTACCCCACACCCGTACGTGTCTGTACTTGCTCTCTGTCTCTAACTGTTTGTGTATTTTTGTCTCAGTGACTACAGTCGACAGACATGAAGGAACCAGAACCACATTTCTTCCTGTCCTGTGGGAAAAACATCCTCATATTATTCACGTGTCTTAATCATAAATTTGACAGTATAGTATACCATTAACGTAATGTTCCTTACACTGTTCTGTCCAGTTCAGTTCTGGTAACAGATCTGTCCAGTTCACTGTTAGTAACAGATCTGTCCAGTTCAATGTTGGTAACAGATCTGTCCAGTTCACTATTAGTAACAGATCTGTCCAGTTCAATGTTGGTAACAGATCTGTCCAGTTCACAATTGGTAACAGAACTGTCCAGTTCAATGTTGGTAACTAACAGGGAGAGGGGCCCCAGGAAGGCAAGCGTTGCCAACTTTATAATAAAAAGGTGCAAGACCAGTTTCTTGCCTCAGTTCTCAATGGTTCATAATTAAGGTTCACCCTCCAGTGGTTGTGGTATATTGCAGCATAATGGCAAAGTACAAGATGATGCTCAAATGTAATGAAACGATGTTTTTGTGTCAAGAGAAAAATGGATCAGACTCCCTTAAGAGGCTGATCCCGATAGATGAAAAGTTATAGCCCAAGAAACTTGGCCTAAGAGGTAAAGAAGAAGCTAGGCCTAGAAGACAGTTCCTTCCCCACAAACTTATATCGGAAAGTACAATTAGGTGAGTACACACACACAACACCTAACCAAGACTTAACTACGTTGATGATCGTCTAAGCTCAGGGAATTCATTATTTACGCCAGTGAGTGAATGAGTGAGTGATAGAGCAAAATGTGGTAAAGTAAAATGCAAAATTCCCTATAACCCGACATGGAAAAGTCGTAAATGAAATTTAAGCAAAATAATGCTAGATTTTAGCTCGGTTTTTGAAAATGTAGCTTTTAGAAAAAATTACATTCGTACCAGAAAGAGCATTCTTGAGGGGATGATGTATTAGTCTGTGAGTACAATGAAAGAAGATAATGCAGCCGGGAGTTATAGTATTAAGATGGAGATTTTAAAAACAGGTTGGGATAAAGTGTTAAGTGTTTGGCGTATTTCTTCAACATATCCAATAAAATACCTTACGATTGATATCATACAGAACTCTGTTGTTTACGAGGAAAATGGAAAAGAAAGAATATAAGAATCATGAGCCTGTTGAGTATACTAGGTAGTGTAATGTAGAATTATTATTGAAAGAGTAAAACAGGATTGTAGAGGGGCAGGGAGATTTAGGAAGGGTAAGGGATGTATACCTGGAGTTTACCTGGAGAGAGTTCCGGGGGTCAACGCCCCCGCGGCCCGGTCTTTGACTAGGCCTCATGGTGGATCAGAGCCTGATCAACTAGGCTGTTACTGCTTGCTGCACGAAATCCAACGTACGAGCCACAGCCCGGCTGGTCAGGTACAGACTTTAGGTGCTTGTCCAGTGCCAGCTTGAAGACAGCCAGGGGTCTATTGGTGATCTCCCTTATGTATGCTGGGAGGCAGTTGAACAGTCTCGGGCCCCTGACACTTATTGTATTGTCTCAACGTGCTAGTGACACCCCTGCTTTTCATTGGGGGGATATTCTATCGTCTGCCGAGTCTTTTGCTTTCGTTGCGAGTGATTTTCGTGTGCAAGTCCCCCTAGGATTTTCCAGGTGTATATAATCATGTATCTCTCCCACCTGCGTTCCAGTGAGTACAGGTTCAGGAACCTCAAGCGCTCCCAGTGATTGAGATGTTTTATCTCCGTTATGCTCGCCGTGAAGGTTCTCTGTACATTTTCTAGGTCAGCAATTTCACCTGCATTGAAAAGTGCTGTTCGTGTGCAGCAATATTCCATCTTAGATAGAACAAGTGACCTGAAGAGTGTCATCATGGGCTTGGCATCCCTAATGTTGAAGGTTCTCATTATCCATCCTGTCATTTTTCTAGCAGATGCGATTGATACAATGTTATGGTCCTTGAAGGTGAGATCCTCCGACATGATCACTCCCAGGTCTTTGACGTTGGTTTTTCGCTCTATTTTGTGGCAGGAATTTGTTTTGTACTCTGATGAAATTTTAATTTCCTCATGTTTACGATATCGGAGTAATTGAAATTTCTCATCGTTGAACTTCATATTGTTTTCTGCAGCCCACTGAAAGATTTGGTTGATGTCCGCCTGGAGCCTTGCAGTGTCTGCAATGGAAGATTCGGGTGTCATCTGCAAAAAAAGACACGGTGCTGTGGCTGACATCCTTGTCTATGTCAGATATGAGGATGAGAAACAAGATGGGAGCGAGTACTGTGCCTTGCGGAACAGAGCTTTTCACCGTAGCTGCCTCAGACTTTACTCTGTTGACTACTACTCTGTGTTCTGTTTGTGAGGAAATTATAGATACATCTACCAACTTTTCTTGTTATTCCTTTAGCACGCATTTTGTGCGCTATTACGCCATGGTCACACTTGTCGAAGGCTTTTGCAAAGTCTGTATATATTACATCTGCATTCTTTTTGTCTTCTAGTGCATCTTTGACCTTGTCGTAGTGGTCCAGTAGTTGGGACAGACATATATAGAGCAGCACTGAAACATATAAACGAGTAGTACTTAAATAAGGGTAAAAAAAAAATTTTAATTCACTGAGGGATTTTGAAAAGGCGAATGATAGGGTGGACAGTGGAACCACGTATGTGTGATGTGACTATTTTGTGGATGGTTTAAAAACTAGAAATTAGAGGACGATGTGAGGGTATGTAATTCAGAGGGGTGAATAAGGATTACTGATGTGGTTTGGGCATGTAGAGAGGATGTAGAGGAATAAAATGACAATAAGTGTGCATATATCTGGGCTGGAAAAATAGAGTATGGGTCATTGGAATGGTTGCAAAAGAGCGGAGGCAAAGGAAGCTTTGAGTTTTAGAGACTTGAAAGTCCAGCAGGTTTGTGTGACCGTGCTAGACAGGAGAGAATGGAGAGTAGTAGTTTTTAATGGACGTGCCTTTGGTGTGTGAAAACGTTAACATTTATCAAGGTGTTCAAAGAAATGGGTTAGCCAGACTTGAGTCCTGTAGGTGGGAAGTGCCTGCACTCTGGAGGAGTGGCAATGTTGCAGTCGGAGGATAATCTGTATTACAATGAGAGGTTAAATGAAGAATGGTAAATGTGTTTCCTTCCTTGTGTCACCTTGGCTTGGCGGGAGACGGACGTTGAGGTAAAAAAAATTTATATATAAATACATACACCCGAGAAAATGACTATGGATCTTAAACTGAAAAAAAAAAAAAAACTCGATATGGAAAGGAAGAAGACTGACAGGCAAGAAAATAAGAGAGAATGAATGAATAAATGAATTGAAGTAGTGAAAATTACAGAGCAGGAGAGCGATCAACAGTTGAAGCTGCCGCAATAAAAACTTCATAGGAGAAAAATCTGGTTGAAGAAAATAAAAGATGGAAGAACGAACATGAGCGCAATTGAAACGAACGAATCTTTGGCCACATTCATTCCCGAGTTCATACAGAGAAAAGCAGAGGATTTTTTTTTTTGTGCAATTTGAAAAGATTTCCATGTTAATATGTTGAGACGAGGAATGGGCGGTGCGCGCACTCTCAAAATTCACAGCGAAATTCAGTCATACGCAAATTTTAATCTGGGAGGGAACGCGCAGATTACTGGACGGAAAAGACCCAATTCTCTGTCATTTTGAACTGGTCTCCGGAAACTGTGAAAAAAATATTCAGAAAAATTAAAAAGTAAAACCCGACCAGATCGTCTCTTATTTCACAAGAGAATGAGAGAGAAGATTTAATAGATGGTATTAATATAAGAATAACTATCAAAGATGGAACACTACGTGATCCTCGTCCAGCATTTTCATGAATTTCTTCAGACTGAACATAAATGAAGGAATTCAGATCAGCAGCTTCGGCAGTAGATAAAAACACCGTCGCTCTGGTG